>NW_006798854.1:0-329 GCF_000442215.2 Lipotes vexillifer | reverse complement strand
CCCTAACCTCTAACCATAACCCCCTAACAACCCTAGCCCCAGACCCCTAGACCCTCACCCCTGACCCCTAAACTCTAATCCCCGACCCTAACCCTTTAACCACAACCCTCTACCATGACTCTCCAACAATGACCCATAATCCTAAACCGTGACCCCTGAACCCTCACATTGACTCAGCCCCAGGCCTAAAGCCTGGCCTAGTGGGTGCCGAGGCATGACTGAATGAACTCTCAAATAAACCGAGGAATTACAGCTTCCCGACCACTAATTTAGCAATGGTTTCTTAGATTTGACAGTAAAGCATAAGAAATGAAAGAAAAAAATAGATA
>NW_006798853.1:0-268 GCF_000442215.2 Lipotes vexillifer | reverse complement strand
AAGAAAATATTTGAAGAGATTATAGTTGAAAAATTCCCTAATATGGGAAAGGAAATAGCCACCCAATTCCAGGAAGAGCAGAGAGTCCCAGATAGGATAAACCCAAAGAGAAACACACCAAGACACATAGTAATCAAACTGACAAAAATTAAAGGTCAAGAAAAATTATTAAAAGCAACAAGGGAGAAATGACAACATACAAGGCAACTACCATAAGGTTAACAGCTGATTTCTCAGCAGAAACTCTACAAGCCAGAAGGGAGTGGCA
>NW_006798852.1:0-352 GCF_000442215.2 Lipotes vexillifer | reverse complement strand
TCCGAAGCCATACCCTAACCCATGCCCTAATCCTAAACCGTACGCTAACACTAACCCGTGCCCAAACACATACGCTAACCGTAGACAGTTGTCATACCCTGACCTGTACTGTAATCCATCCCCATTCCCTAAACCTAACCCTAACCCTAAACCTAACCATTACCCGAAGCCTTACCCTAACCCATGCCGTAATCCTAAACTGTACGATAACACTAACCCGTGCCCTAACGTGTACACTAACCATAAAAAGTTATCGTATCCTAAACTGTACCCTAAACCTCCCCCGTTCCCTAACCCTAACCAAAACCCAAACCCTAACCCTAACTCTTATCCGAAGCCTTACCCTAACCCG
>NW_006798851.1:0-1365 GCF_000442215.2 Lipotes vexillifer | reverse complement strand
CCCGTGTCCCCTGCATCGGCAGGCAGACTCTCAACCACTGTGCCACCAGGGAAGCCCTGTGTGTCTTTTATTCAGCATTAAGTTTGTAAGCTGATCCATGAGACTGCATGACATTCAGATGGTTCATCCTTATTGCTGATGAGTGAATATACTGCTATGAATCCATTCCAGTGGCATGAGCATTTGGGTAGTTTCCAGTTCAGGGCTACTAAAAATAATGCTGCTATGAATATTCAAATACATATCTTTTATGAACATGTACACATTTCTGTTGTGAATGTACCTAGGAGTGGAAATTTTGGGTCATGGACCATGCATGTTTTCATCTTTGGTAGAAAATGTCAGTTTCCAAAAGTGGTTGCCAGTTAACACTCACATCAGAAATATATGAGGACTCCTAACCCATGTTATTTTCCATTGCTTTTATTTTAGCCAGTATGGCTACCTTACCTAAAATATTGTAATGATCGAAGTTTCCTATATTTTACATATATCACTATATACATATATATAATATATTTATATTAAAAATATATTTTTTATAATTGATAACCTGGAACACTGAGATTATATATATATATATAAAATCTATTAATATAATCTATTATATATGTATATAATATATGTAATATATTTTATAAATATATAATCTCAGTGTTCCAGGTTAGCCAAGAAGATAATTATTCAAAGAAACCTCTGATTAAATGGAAGATATTATTCTTCACAGAGTTATAACTCTATTCAGAGTTATTATTCTTCACCTGAAACTCACCTTCATGGAAACAGAACACAGAAAAATTATAGATTTAAGTCAAGAGTGATAGCAGCTAGTTTGTGTGTGTGTGTTTTTTTAACCTCCCTTATCTCATCAAACTGTCAGGAATGACTAACCCATGCTTTATATTCATTTAAAAAACAAACTTTTTAATGCAACAATCTTTTTTTTCATATTTCCTAAATATGGTCAAGGTCTGATTAAAGTTAGAAAACAATCTTTTCAAAGTGGCCTTTTGCATTATAATCCTAAAACCAATTCTATGTAGAAGAAACACCTATGTGGCTTCCTTTTCTTAGCATATGCTTAAGTTAAAGAAGGAGCCCATGTATACATGTCACTTCCCCTTTTGCAGCTCAAACAATAAACTGTTTATCAAAATAGTAAATCTCTAGAGAACATGTGATATTTGGAGAATTAAAGTTTTCATTAGTATTTGATTAGGGAATTATATATTATAAAGTCAATAATAAATCAAAGGAACAGGATAGAAAGCCCAGAGATAAACCCATGTACATATGGTCATGTTATTTTTGATAAAGGAGGCAAGAATATACAATGGAGAAAAGACAGCCACTTCAATAAGTGGT
>NW_006798849.1:0-1634 GCF_000442215.2 Lipotes vexillifer | reverse complement strand
CGGTTTCCTGCAATTTTGCCTCATTTTCAAGTTCTCTTCGCAGCCTTACTTCAATATATTTTTTGATGAAAGCTGTCATTTATAACTCTGCAGGTTTGTGAATTACAGTGTCCCTTAGCCCCTTTTCTCCCCTCGCTTTCTTGTGAGCTGGCCGCCATATCGCAGGATTGCTTCAGACCCTAGTCTGGTTCAGGCACGGCATGCTGAGGCTTTGGTTCATTCTTCTTGCCGGTGGGAAATAAGAGTTCAATGTGCCCGTCCAAACACCTACAGCTAGTCTCTCGTTGGTTCTCCCCATTCCTGTCCATCTTACGCAGAAATTGCAAAGTGTGCCAAACAGGACGTTAAAGGCACTGACTCTGCAAGTGTGCAGTGTCAGGAAAGCGTCTTGAACGGCCAACTCGAGTTCCAGGGCACGTAAACTGAGATGCATTTTAGGAACTTTGCCCGATCACACGGTGGACCATACTCTGGGTTTCCCATGCATGTTTTAGCGGAAGGAAGAATCCATTAAACCTGGGGAGTTGGGACGCATGGAATGGATACCATGCAGTATGAGTTTATAGGGTTTGCCTTTGCTTACCAAACCTCACCAAACCTATCAGTCACTAGGGTCCAGCCTTGTCTCACACAGCTGAGGGTGTAGATGTGGTAAATCCATGTTTCATCCTGAGCCCTGAATGAATTAAGTAAGAATGTCTCTCTATTTCACTGTCATTGTGTTTTGGTTTTGAAATTTTATTTTTATAATGGGATTTGGCTGATTTTCACTGCTGCGTTTATGTCTCTGTACACAGGCTTGATTCTCTTACAGAGACATATAATTCCATAGGTTTGAAGATTCCTACCAGTCAGGTCTATTCCTATGCGTTGAATATGGGGTGTTGAGTCCATTTCGTGGAGCAAGGAGTAGATCTTGTCTATTACATATTTGGCTTCTGGAACAGTATCAGTGCTGATTTCAATCTCTGGTTTTATGCAGCACCCCCACTCAGCTCTCTCATTATGCAAGCATATGTTTGTTTTCTAAATGAGAGACTCTCTTCTGTTTTGTGATTCCTTCCATGTGTAGCCAACTTTACAATCCGTGTATTAGTGATACCTTATGATGTTTCTTTTTCTGCATGACTTATTTCATTTGGAATCATTGTACCTAAATCCACTCACTAAGATGCTATGGGTCTGATGACATTGATTTCATTGCTGACTGATATTCCATTGCACATAAGTGCTAAAACTTGGCAATCCATTTGTTCCTTTCGTGGATATTTAACTTGTACCATGGACGAGGTTCCTGTAAAGAGGGCAACCCCAGTCTTTGGGGTGGCTTTGTCTTCTTGATTTAAATTTTCTTAATCCTAGTGTCCTAGGCTATGTACCTTGTTTTTTCGATGTTTCAGGAAATACCATACGTTTCTCCTTGGTGGCTGTTGGCAGTTTACATGTCGCCCATCAGAATAACAACGCTCCCTGTTCTCTCTGGCCTGTCCTGCCTTGCTGGATTTTAAACATTTTTTAGATGGCCCTTTTGACCGGGGGGAAGTGAGACTTCAGTGTAGCACAGATTTCTGTTGCAAGCTTGCTTGGTTGGCCAAAAAGTGCGTATGCGTTTTTTCCTGAGTATATTCAGGAAA
>NW_006798848.1:0-210 GCF_000442215.2 Lipotes vexillifer | reverse complement strand
CCAGCACCACTTATTGAAGAGGCTGTCTTTTCTCCACTGTATATTCTTGCCTCCTTTATCTAAGATGAGGTCACCATATGTGTGTGAGTTTATCTCTGGGCTTTCTATCCTGTTCCATTGATCTACATTTCTGTTTTTGTGCTAATGCCATACTGTCTTGATTACTGTAGCTTTGTAGTATAGTCTGAAGTCAGGGGGCCTGATTTCTCC
>NW_006798847.1:0-206 GCF_000442215.2 Lipotes vexillifer | reverse complement strand
AGTGAAGTAAGTCAGAAAGAGAAAAACAAATACCATATGCTAACACATATATATGTAATCTAAGAAATAAAAGAGAAAATGGTTCTGAAGAACCAAGGGGCAGGACAGGAATAAAGACGCAGACGTAGATAATGGACTTGAGAACACGGGGTGGGGGAAGGGTAAGCTGGGACGAAGTGAGAGAGTGGCATGGACTTATATATACT
>NW_006798846.1:0-235 GCF_000442215.2 Lipotes vexillifer | reverse complement strand
GATAATCTATTCAAAGTCTAAATGACACTCTAATTATCAAATTTGTTTGGAAACGATTTGTACCAAAATACTTTATCAACTCTTATACATACAGATTTTCCAGCTCAGATTATGTTTAAAGATATATAAGAATGCACACACATGTAACGTGAATGGTACAGAACAGCTTTCTTTTTTTTTTTTTTATGTCTATTTATTTATTAATTTGGCTGCGCCAGGTCTTAGTTGTGGCACA
>NW_006798844.1:0-501 GCF_000442215.2 Lipotes vexillifer | reverse complement strand
TTACCCCCCTGGAAACATTTCTAAAGTGGCGTTTGAGCTTGATATTCAGGTTTATTGGACACCACATTAAAGAGTTCAACAGAATAAGAGTAAGCTGGTCTTTCCTAAAGCAGACTTTATCCAAGGGTGACCTTGTAGCCACCTGCATCAGGCTCATCCTCGTTGAGTCATTGAGTGCCCTCAACCCCCCTAAACTGTAAACTCCTTATAGACAAGAATTATGTTTTATAGCTCTTGTTCCCCTTCCCTATACCCAAATATGCCTAGAATAGAAGGTGCCACTATGAACAGGTGTTGCTTTATTATAAACTACAGTTAGTACATGTATGTGTTCATTTCCCTCTGGGAAAGGAGGCTACATTCCACAGGATTCAAATATCAAGCCTTTAAACTTTCTTGAACCCACAGATATATAAATAGTTGTATAACTATCCTCCCTCTATACAACTCTAAGATGATCATATCAAAGTATGGTCATTAATTTTTTTTTTTTTTTTTTGT
>NW_006798843.1:0-209 GCF_000442215.2 Lipotes vexillifer | reverse complement strand
TTCCTGAATATATTCAGGAAAAAACGCATACGCCCTTTTTGGACAACCAAGCAAGCTTGTAATGGAAATCTGCGCTATGATGAACTCTCACTTCTCCCCCCCGGTCAAAAAGGACATCTGAAAAAAGTGTAAAATCCAGAAAGGCTGGAGAGGTCAGGGAGAATGGGGAGCATTGTTATGCTGATGGGCGGGATGTAAATTGCCAACAG
>NW_006798842.1:10355-20295 GCF_000442215.2 Lipotes vexillifer | reverse complement strand
CCTAGGTTTCCATCATCGGATGAATGGATAAAGAAAATGTGGCACATATATACAGTGGAATATAACTCAGCCATAAAGAGAAACGAAATTGAGCTATTTGTAATAAGGTGGATGGACCTAGAGTCTGTCATACAGAGTGAAGTAAGTCAGAAAGAGAAAGACAAATACTATAAGGTAACACACATATATGGCATTTAAGAAAAAAAGTGTCATGAAGAACCTCGAGTTAAGACAGGAATAAATACACAGACCTACTAGAGAATGGACTTGAGGATATGGGGAGGGGGAAGGGTGAGCTGTGACAAAGCGGGAGCGAGGCATGGACATATACACACTACCAAACCTAAAATAGATAGCTAGTGGGAAGCAGCCACATAGCACAGGGAGATCAGCTTGGTGCTTTGTGACCACCTAGAGGGGTGGGATATGGAGGGTGGGAGGGAGGGCGACACAAGAGGGAAAAGATATGGGAACATATGCATATGTATAACTGATTCACTTTGTCATAAAGCAGAAACTAACACACCATTGTAAAGCAATTATAGTCCAATAAAGATGTAAAAAACAAAACAAAAAACACTTGAACAATTGTTTCTTTGGTGTTTTTTTTTTTTTTTTTTTTTTTGGTGTATTAGTTTAAATTTTATTCCCTGTCCCCAAACGTACAATAAGCCCCCAGGAGAAGGAAAAGGGGATGTGACTAGCAATAGAGAGAAACGTTCTTCACAACACTGGCCATGGCAAGCTTAGGCACTGTGGGTGAAATCTCTATGGGAAGTACTGGCAGAGGAATAAAAGGCAAACTGACACAGAAGCATTGCTTGGTGTGCATTTCCAGGCTCTGCCTTCTTTCTCATCTCTTGGTGGCAGGTTGAGGAAAAGGAGAAAAAGTTAACCTTTTTTATAAACCGGCAGAATAAGCTTATAACATCCTCTCACTATCTCTGCATAGGTTCTAGTCTCTGCAGCACTACGTAAGCTTTGCCCAAAGTAATGAAGAGTTGAAAGTCAAATGTAATACTTCACCAAACAACTGAAAAACGCTTGCACACTGGGAAGGATTAAGCTGCAGAGAACAGAACTGGACCCAGAGCAACTTTTGCCAAAAGGGAATATTGTGCTAAATGTACAGCCACAGCTCTTTTCCATATGAAGAAACAGTCAGAGGGATAAAAGAACTTGGTGAAAATCACACAAGTAAGTAGGACAGAATCTGGACTGTCTGTCGTAAGGGTTTGTGTTCTTTAACCACCAGGCTAGCTTTTCTCAAATCTGATTCATGCATAGGTCAACTAAACACCTCTGTTTGCCTTGAATATTCCCTGTTTATACGTATGCCTGCTGCAGTTTTTCATATTGCCCACTTTGACTCCCAAAAGCAACCGAGAATACACAATAACTTGGTCATTCTATCCATGGACCACTGTGGTGGGACTGCCCAGGAAGCTTATTAAAAGTGCAGTTTCCTGGGTTTCCCTGGTGGCGCAGTGGTTGGGAGTACGCCTGCCGATGCAGGGAACGCGGGTTCGTGCCCCGGTCTGGGAGGATCCCATGTGCCGCGGAGCGGCTGGGCCCGTGAGTCATGGCCGCTCAGCCTGCGCGTCCGGAGCCTGCGCTCCGCAGCGGGAGAGGCCGCAACGGTGAGAGGCCCGTGTACTGCAAAAAAACCATACTGAGGGTTCTGGTGGTCATCAAAAAAAAAAAAAAAAAAAAAAAAAAAAATGCAGCTCCCTGAGCCCTACTCCAGATCTAGATAAGTTTTCTTAGGGTTGGCTCAAGAATCCAGGTACAAGTCTTTATAAGTGCTTTTGTGGAACACCCCCAGGTGAGTCTCTCGCTCTCATAGTTAATAAACCATTTATTCTGCCTCCCCCAGATGCCCAGCCAGGTCCTCTTAAGGTAGAAATCCCCCCACCACATCAGAGGGATGCTCCCAGCCAAGTCCTCTCTGGAGCCTTGGAGAATCTGAATGGTCTCATGCTGGCCCACCTGCCATGGCAAACCTCCTCCAGAGCATTCCCCTTCACATTTTCCGTTTTACCACTCCCAAAGGCAGTCTCCTTCAATGAGGCCTGACTTCGTTTGTCCTAACGTGCACCTGCTGATTCAAGCAGTTTAGGGATAGAAGGTGCTGTGGTTCTCAGCGAGGGTAGCCCAATCTCAAAAATGGTAGTCGAAGCCGTCTCTACCTCTTTGGCACATCGTCTTTGCAACAGTCCCATTAAACGAATGTCCCATCTTTGCTTTTTCAAAGTCGGCAACAGGGAGTCCCCTCCTAAAGAAAGTTCTCCCTCATGGCCACACTATCAAAGGCTGCCAAAAGTGTTCCTTCCTGTAGGTCTGATCAGGCTAAGGGCAGAGTTGTCTCTATCCTTCACTGAGTCGGATCAAATCGTCTTAGTAACACCTCTTCACAGTGTTGACCATGTTTTTTATGAGGAATGCTGCTGAGACTTTATCTCATTCTTTCATGGTGCAGAGAGAGAGGAATCTAATGATTTTTACTTCTAGGAGTGAGGGGACTATAATGATTATGTTGTCATTTTGTATTATGTCTTTTTGTCATGAATTAGTTTTAAACTTCCTGTTAAATTGGGGCCAACATTCCCACTTTGTGAGGTCATTCAGCACCCTCATTCAGCACCTGCACCTTTAAAATCTCTCTCAGCATCACTTGGGTATATTTGAAATGGCATGAGCTTGTCCTCACATTCCTATCAGCCGTAAATCCGGAGCCCCGACATGAATTTAACCATTGAGAAGAACACCTCTGCACTACCTGTGTATCACGGGGTGGGCCCCTTAACATCTTGCAATTTTTAAGTCCTCGGTTGTAAAAATGTGAGGGTGCTATGAATTTACATTTGGGGCAGGACAAGGTCTTGAAGAGTGTGTCATTGCTTTTAGTCTTCTAAACTGGAATGCCTTCCTTCTCTTCCCCGTGTTTCAAAATCTCACTTGTCCTTCAGGCCCACTGCCAAGGAGCCTTCCATAATTCCACAGTCCACACAAATCTCTGCCTCTTAGTGTCAGTGCCATACAACATAGCTGTCTCTTACGTTAATCTTGCCTCTGAAGCCAATCTCAGAACGTGGGTCTCTCTTGACCCCCTGGGGCCCCTGGGGTTGTGCCAGCCCACTGGCACACCCCACCTGGGGTGTATACTGGACTAGGACATGGGTGGGAAAGCCCAGGTGTGAGGGTCGAGGAAGAGGACCTCTGCCTCCACCCTGCTCCTCCACACATTTGCCCCTCCTCCTGAAAACTGCCCGTGAAGTCACAGGTTCCTTATATGACCTCACTGGGTAGTGATGTCCTCACAAGCCTTCTCAAAGTTTCCATGGCAGGGTAACTATGGAAACGTGCTGGCCTCAGAGAAACTTCCCTACCAGTTCTGCACCAGATACCAATCTGTTTGGTTGTGCGAGAGAGAATGTCTGAACGGTTAGTCGATAGGTACTCTAACCCCTGCTCTGTTCCCTGGGTGGACAGTGCAGCAGGTACACCCAGACCGGGCATCTCTACAGGAGGTAAGGTGTACACACAACGTCACCTGGCTGGCATATGTTCCTGTGGGGCTTGCCAACTACGTACACCTGAGCACTTTCCCAGCTCTACGTAATACCAGTGACCTGGGACGCCTTCAGTGACCCACAGTGCTCACTGCTGAGGAGAAGTGAAAAGTCATCCTTGGACAAGTGTGTAGGATGGTTCTGAGCTTTGTAAATGTAGCCTTCCCCTTTGGGCCACAGGATGCTTCCATTCAGACCCTTTCTTGATTGGCCTCTTAGCAAAAGACAAGTGCATTTTTGTTGGCAAATGGTAAATGGAGCAGTTTGAGGAAGAGGGCTGCTCTTGAGCCGCACCTTTAAACCCAGGCACCTCTGTGCTGTCATGTGGACGTCTATATCGGTCCCCTGAGACACATCCCATACTGAGTTGCTGAGTACTAGGGGAGAGTGTAGTGCCACACTGATCTGAAGACCGGAAGAATGAGGGGGGGGTGACGAAGTGCTAATAAGCCTGGAGGGGTGAGGAGTAGGTGTCCCAGGAGTTTGGGTTGATGTGAGCCTATACTTGGTACCCAGAACCCGGTTTTGAGTCTCCTCATCACTCTTCCTCAGTATTTGGCCTTGTTTTAATTGACATAAAAGTATCAGATTGGGCCTCCTCGGTGGCGTAGTTGTTGAAAGTCCGCCTGCAGATTCAGTGGACACGGGTTCGTGCCCTTGTCCGGGAGTATCCCGCATGCCGCAGAGCGGCTGGGCCCATGAGCCATGGCTGCTGACCCTGCGCGTCCGGAGCCTGTGCTCTGGAGTGGGAGAGGCCACATTAGTGAGAGACACGCGTAGCACAAAGAAAAAAAAAAAGATGGAGAGATATACCATGTTGTTGGATTGGGAAAATCAACATTGTGAAAATGACTCTACTACTGAAAGCAATCTACAGATTCAGTGCAATCCCTATCAAACTACCACTGGCATTTTTCACAGAACTAGAACTGAAAAATTCACAATTTGTACGGAAACAAAAAGACCCTGAATAGCCAAAGCAATCTTGAGAACGGAAAACGGAGCTGGAGGAATCAGGCTCCCTGACTTCAGACTATACTACAAAGCTAAAGTAATCAAGACAGTATGGTACTGGCACAAAAACAGAAAGATAGATCAATGGAACAGGATAGGAAGCCCAGAGATAATCCCACGCACATATGGTCATTAGACCTGCATTTCCCGGGGCTCCCACAGTCCTATGGAAGAAGTTTAGGAGATGCTGACGGAGGGAATGAACTGTCTGCTATTGTCTGCAATTATTTCCCATGTGTTGGTTTGGTCACTCCAGTAAGACTAGAGTAAAAGGAGGCAGGAGAACACTACTTTGTTTTCTCCTGTGTCAAGGAGATGTGTGTCAAGCATGTAGCAAAAGTCCAATAAATATTAACTGATTTCTTTTTCCTTCATTGGGGCCCACTGTGTTTTGCCATTCTCCCTGTATGTGGAGACAGGTGCTCACAGAAGGAGCTGGTAAGCTTACTGTGAACTCCATGATCAGGGTCTCTGGGCTTCTTAGAGGAAAGATTAAGTTGGGGAGGGGAGGCAGCTACCACAGATGGATAACCCAGTGGCTTTATCGCCAGTATTTCTAAATCCCACATTGACCCACCTCCTAGAGAAATGGAAATAAAAACAAAAATAAACAAATGGGACCTAATGAAACTTCAAAGCATTTGCACAGCAAAGGAAATCATAAACAAGACCAAAAGACAACCCTCAGAATGGGAGAAAACATTTGCAAATGAAGCAACTGACAAAGGATTAATCTCCAAAATTTACAAGCAGCTCATGCAGCTCAATAACAAATAAACCGAAAAGAAAATTCCGAAAATGGGCCGAAGACATAAAGAGACATTTCACCAAAGAAGATATACAGACTACAACAAACACATGAAAGAATGCTCAACATCATTAATCATTAGAGAAATGCAAATCAAAACTACAATGAGATATCATCTCACACCAGTCAGAATGGCCATCATCAAAAAATCTAGAAACAATAAATGCTGGAGAGGGTGTGGAGAAAAGGGAACACTCTTGCACTGCTGGTGGGAATGTGAATTGGTTCAGCCACTATGGAGAACAGTATGGAGGTTCCTTAAAAAACTACAAATAGAACTACCATATGACCCAGCAATCCCACTACTAGGTATATACCCTGAGGAAACCAGAATTCAGAAAGAGTCATGTACCAAAATGTTCATTGCAGCTCTATTTACAATAGCCCGGAGATGGAAACAACCTAAGTGCCCGTCGTCGGATGAATGGATAAAGAAGATGTGGCACATATATACAATGGAATATTACTCAGCCATAAAAAGAAACGAAATTGAGCTATTTGTAATGAGGTGGATAGATCTAGAGTCTGTCATACAGAGTGAAGTAAGTCAGAAAGAGAAGGACAAATACCGTATGCTAACACATATATATGGAATTTAAGAAAAAAAAAATGTTATGAAGAACCTAGGGGTAAAACAGGAATAAAGACAGAGACCTACTGGAGAACAGACTTGAGGATATGGGGAGGGGGAAGGGTGAGGTGTGTTAGGGCGAGAGAGAGACATGGACATATATATACTAACAAACGTAAGGTAGATAGCCAGTGGGAAGCAGCCGACACCTCTGTTTGCCTTGAATATTCCCTGTTTATATGTATGCCTGCTGCAGTTTTTCATATTGCCCACTTTGACTCCCAAAAGCAACCGAGAATACACAATAACTTGGTCATTCTATGCATGGACCACTGTGGTGGGACTGCCCAGGAAGCTTATTAAAAGTGCAGCTTCCTGAGCCCTACTCCCGATCTAGATAAGTTTTCTTAGGGTTGGCTCAAGAATCCAGGTACAAGTCTTTTTAAGTGCTTTTGTGGGACCCCCCAGGTGAGTCTCTCGCTCTTGTAGTTAATAAACCATTTATTCTGCCTCCCCCAATGCCCAGCCAGGTCCTATTAAGGTAGAAATCCCCCCACCACATCAGAGGGATGCTCCCAGCCAAGTAATCTCTGGAGCCTTGGAGAATCTGAACGGTCTCATGCTGGCCCACCTGCCATGACAAACCTCCTCCAGAGCATTCCCCTTCACATTTTACATTCTACCACTCCCAAAGGCAGTCTCCTCCAATGAGGCCTGACTTCGTCTGTGCTAACGTGCACCCGCTGATTCAAGCAGTTTAGGAATAGAAGGTGCTGTGGTTTTCAACCAGGGTGGCCCAACCTCTAAAATGGTAGTCGAAGCAGTCTCTACCTCCTGGGCACATCACCTCTGCAATAGCCCCAGTAAACGAATGTCCCATCTTTGCTTTTTCAAAGTCGGCAAAAGGGAGTCCCCTCCTAAAGAAGGTTGTCTCTCATTGCCACACTATCAAAGGCTGTCCCAAATGTTCCTTCCTGAAGTCCTGATTAGGCTAAGGGCAGAGTTGTCTCTTTCCTTCTCTCAGTGGGACCAAATCTTCTAAGTAACACGTCTTCACACTGTTGACCATATTTTTCACAGGGGCTGCTGCTGAGCTTTTATCTCAGACTTTCATGGTGGAGAGAGAGAGGATTCTAATGATTTTTACTTCTAGGGGAGAGGGGAGTGTAATGATTATGTCGTCATTTTGTATTATGTCCTTTTGTCAAGAATTTGTTTTCAATTTCATGTTAAAATGAGCCCACCATTTCCAGCATCCTCATTCAGCACCCTCATTTATCACCTTTAACATCTCTCTCAGTATCACTTGGAAATGTTTGAAATGGCATGAGCTTGTCTTCACATTCCTCTCAGCTGTAAATCCGGAGCCCCGAAATGAAGTTAACCATTGAGCAGAACACCTCTCCCCTATCTGTGTAACACTGGCTAGGCCCCTTAACCTCTTGAATTATTTAGGTCCTCAGTTTTAAAAATTTTAGGGTGCTATGAATTTATATTGGGGCAGGGTAAGGTCGAGAAGAGTGTGTCTTTCCTTTTTTATTCCAAACTAGAATGTCTTCCCTCTCATTCCCATGGGTCCAAATCTCACTTGTCCTTCAGGCCCACTGCCAAGGAGCCTTCCCTGATTCCCCAGTCCACACAAATCTCTGCCTCTTAGGGTCAGTGCCATAGAAGCTAGCTGTCTCTTCCGTTAATCTTGCCTCTGAAGCCAATCTCAGAATGTGTGTCTTTCTTTCCCTCCTGGAGCCCATGGGGCTGGGCCAGCCCACCCGCATGCCCCACGTGGTGTGTCTACTAGACTAGGGCATGGGTGGGAAGGCCCATGTGTGAGGGGCCAGGCAGAGTACCTGTGCCTCCACCCTGCTCCTCCACAAGACCGCCCCTCCTCCTGAAGCCTGCCCCGCAAGTCACAGGTTCCTTATATGACCCCAATGGGTAGTGATGCCCTCACAGGCCTTCTCAGAGTTTCCATGGCAGGGTAACTATGCAGAGGAGCTGCCCTCAGAGAAACTTCCCTACCCTGGAAGGAACTTCTTTCCCTGGAGAATGCTCTCCACCAGATACCAATCTCTTTTGTTGTCTGAGAGTGAATGTCTGACCAGATCTTCTGTATTTACTCTAACCTGTCCTCTGTTCCTTGGGAGGACAGTGCAGCAGGTACACCAAGACTGGGCATCAGTACAAGAGGCATGGTGTACACACAACCTCCCCTGGCTGCCACATGTTCCTGTGGTGCTTGCCCACCACACACACGGGGACACTTTCCCAGCTCTAAGTAATACCAGTGACCTGGGACAGCTTCAGTGACCCACAGTGCTCACTGCTGAAGACAAGTGAAAGGTCATCCCTGGACAAGTGTGCAGGATGGTTCTGAGCTTCATAAATGTAGCCTTCCCCTTTGGGCTACAGGATGCTTCCATTCAGACCCTTTCCTGATTGGCCTCTTAACAAAAGACAAGTGCATTTTTGTTGACAAATGGTAAATAGAGCAGTTTGAGGAAGAGGGCCACTCTTGAACGGCACCTTCAAACCCAGGCACCTCTGTGCTGTCATGTAGACGCCTATATCCGTCCCCTCAGACACATCCCTTACTGAGTTGCTGAGAACTAGGGGAGAGGGTAGTGCCATATTGATGGGAAGACTGGAAGAAGAAAGCAGGGGTGAAGTGCTAATGAGATGGAGGGCTGAGGAGATGGTGTCCCAGGAGGTTGTGTTGATGTGCGCCTAGACTTGCTACCCAGGACGCGGTTCTGTCTCCTGATCACTCTGCCTCTGTATTTGGCCTTGTTCTAATCGACATAAAAGTATCAGAGGGTTAGAGTTCAGTGTGGTTGAAACAGGCAGTATAAATGGGGCCCAAGAGGGGTTGCCAAGGTGGGCGGGGTTCTTAACCAATTTATATTAGATTATTTTTTTCCAAAACTTGAAGGACATTTCCATTAAAGCCTCAGAAGTGACAGACTGCAAGAAATGTTTTCTCTGTTGTGGAAGGGACAGATGGAGAGGATCATGATTGCAATTACTTTCGGGTTCTACTGTTTTCCCTGGAAACGGTGAAGAGACTTCCTCATGTGCTGCCGCCCTAGGCTCTAGGGATTGCTTTTGCAGCCAGTGTGCCTTCTCTAGAGACTCATAGAGGTGATGGGCCAAGGCTGTGTTTTGGATGTCAAGTAGATTAAAGGTCTTCAGCCAGAAACTGGGAGAGACATGAGAGAGGGAAATTCTGGCAGGAGACTGTGCACAGCAGAAGCGACTGATCAGTTCTGATTTTCTTTGCAACAGCAGTGGCTTCCGTTTCTCATCCTACGCCTGGTCACTACCGTGTCCTCTACCGCGGGTGTGGAGAAACGCAGTTGGGCCGGCATGGGGAGACATACTGCCTGGTTGGTGGCTACCGGGCCCATCGCGATGCTCCTTTGGCCACACCAGCCAAGGTGGAAGCAGAGAAGCCAGTCCCAAGACGTGCTCCGAAGAGAAAGCTCTCTCTGGAAATGTCGGACGAAGACATGGGTTGCCCCAGACCCAAAATCCGGCGATTGTAGCATGGTGCCAGGAGGCGGACCCCACAGAGTCTTGCAGGTGAGCCATCCTGAAGAGAAGGCAATGGTTAACTGCCTAAGGCAGCGAATGCCTCTTCCTGCACTGACCCCCCCCACACACACACACACTGCCCACTGCCACAGATTAGATCCTGCATCGTTTTGTCTGAGCCTTCCCCAGTCAGGAGCCTCCTTCTATACTAAATGGCCATAAGCCAGGAGCCTCAGAAACTGAGGTTTGTAATGAGAGTCTGCCCTGAACATCCCAGGGCTGAAGCTGGCCTGGAAGAAACCCTGACGTTCCTCTGCTTAATCCTCAGGGACCCCTTTGTGAGCTGAAGAAAGAAAAGTCTAGGAAAAACGGATACCTGGGAGGCGAACATGGCATCAGAGTAGGACGCGGAGATCACCTTCCTCCCCACAGATACACCAGAAA
>NW_006798842.1:1356-3772 GCF_000442215.2 Lipotes vexillifer | reverse complement strand
AACTATGCAGAGGAGCTGCCCTCAGAGAAACTTCCCTACCCTGGAAGGAACTTCTTTCCCTGGAGAATGCTCTCCACCAGATACCAATCTCTTTTGTTGTCTGAGAGTGAATGTCTGACCAGATCTTCTGTATTTACTCTAACCTGTCCTCTGTTCCTTGGGAGGACAGTGCAGCAGGTACACCAAGACTGGGCATCAGTACAAGAGGCATGGTGTACACACAACCTCCCCTGGCTGCCACATGTTCCTGTGGTGCTTGCCCACCACACACACGGGGACACTTTCCCAGCTCTAAGTAATACCAGTGACCTGGGACAGCTTCAGTGACCCACAGTGCTCACTGCTGAAGACAAGTGAAAGGTCATCCCTGGACAAGTGTGCAGGATGGTTCTGAGCTTCATAAATGTAGCCTTCCCCTTTGGGCTACAGGATGCTTCCATTCAGACCCTTTCCTGATTGGCCTCTTAACAAAAGACAAGTGCATTTTTGTTGACAAATGGTAAATAGAGCAGTTTGAGGAAGAGGGCCACTCTTGAACGGCACCTTCAAACCCAGGCACCTCTGTGCTGTCATGTAGACGCCTATATCCGTCCCCTCAGACACATCCCTTACTGAGTTGCTGAGAACTAGGGGAGAGGGTAGTGCCATATTGATGGGAAGACTGGAAGAAGAAAGCAGGGGTGAAGTGCTAATGAGATGGAGGGCTGAGGAGATGGTGTCCCAGGAGGTTGTGTTGATGTGCGCCTAGACTTGCTACCCAGGACGCGGTTCTGTCTCCTGATCACTCTGCCTCTGTATTTGGCCTTGTTCTAATCGACATAAAAGTATCAGAGGGTTAGAGTTCAGTGTGGTTGAAACAGGCAGTATAAATGGGGCCCAAGAGGGGTTGCCAAGGTGGGCGGGGTTCTTAACCAATTTATATTAGATTATTTTTTTCCAAAACTTGAAGGACATTTCCATTAAAGCCTCAGAAGTGACAGACTGCAAGAAATGTTTTCTCTGTTGTGGAAGGGACAGATGGAGAGGATCATGATTGCAATTACTTTCGGGTTCTACTGTTTTCCCTGGAAACGGTGAAGAGACTTCCTCATGTGCTGCCGCCCTAGGCTCTAGGGATTGCTTTTGCAGCCAGTGTGCCTTCTCTAGAGACTCATAGAGGTGATGGGCCAAGGCTGTGTTTTGGATGTCAAGTAGATTAAAGGTCTTCAGCCAGAAACTGGGAGAGACATGAGAGAGGGAAATTCTGGCAGGAGACTGTGCACAGCAGAAGCGACTGATCAGTTCTGATTTTCTTTGCAACAGCAGTGGCTTCCGTTTCTCATCCTACGCCTGGTCACTACCGTGTCCTCTACCGCGGGTGTGGAGAAACGCAGTTGGGCCGGCATGGGGAGACATACTGCCTGGTTGGTGGCTACCGGGCCCATCGCGATGCTCCTTTGGCCACACCAGCCAAGGTGGAAGCAGAGAAGCCAGTCCCAAGACGTGCTCCGAAGAGAAAGCTCTCTCTGGAAATGTCGGACGAAGACATGGGTTGCCCCAGACCCAAAATCCGGCGATTGTAGCATGGTGCCAGGAGGCGGACCCCACAGAGTCTTGCAGGTGAGCCATCCTGAAGAGAAGGCAATGGTTAACTGCCTAAGGCAGCGAATGCCTCTTCCTGCACTGACCCCCCCCACACACACACACACTGCCCACTGCCACAGATTAGATCCTGCATCGTTTTGTCTGAGCCTTCCCCAGTCAGGAGCCTCCTTCTATACTAAATGGCCATAAGCCAGGAGCCTCAGAAACTGAGGTTTGTAATGAGAGTCTGCCCTGAACATCCCAGGGCTGAAGCTGGCCTGGAAGAAACCCTGACGTTCCTCTGCTTAATCCTCAGGGACCCCTTTGTGAGCTGAAGGAAGAAAAGTCTAGGAAAAATGGATACCTGGGAGGCGAAGATGGCATCAGAGTAGGACGCGGAGATCACCTTCCTCCCCACAGATACACCAGAAATACGTGGAACACGTGGAACAACTCCTACAGAACACCTACTGAACGCTGGCAGAGGACCTCAGACCTCCCCAAAGGCAAGAAACTCCTCACGTACCTGGGTAGGGCAAAAGAAAGAAACAAAAAACAGAGACAAAAGAATAGGGACGGGATCTGAACCAGTGGGAGGGAGCTGTGAAGGAGGAAAGCTTTCCACACACTAGGAAGCCCCTTCGCGGGTGGAGACTGAGGGTGGCGGAGGGGGAGCTTCGGAGCCACGGAGGAGAGCGCAGCCACAGGGGTGCGGAGGGCAAAGCGGAGAGATTCCCGCACAGAGGATCGGGGCCGACCGGCACTCACCAGCCCGAGAGGCTTGTCTGCTCACCCGCCGGGGCGGGCTGGGCTGGGAGCTGAGGCTCGGGCTTTGGTCGGAGCGCAGGGAGAG
>NW_006798842.1:0-1145 GCF_000442215.2 Lipotes vexillifer | reverse complement strand
TTTCTTCCCTCTTTGTTTCCTGCTGCGCGAGGAGAGGAGATTAAAAGCGCTGCTTAAAGGAGCTCCAGAGACGGGCGCGAGCCGCAGCTAAAAGCGCGGACACCTGAGATGGGCATGAGACGCTAAGGCTGCTGCTGCCACCACCAAGAAGCCTGTGTGCGAGCACAGGTCACTATCCACACCCCCCTTCCGGGGAGCCTGTGCAGCCCGCCACTGCCAGGTTCCCGGGATCCAGGGACAACTTCCCCGGGAGAACGCACGGCGAGCCTCAGGCTGGTGCAAAGTTACTCCGGCCTCTGCCGCCGCAGGCTCTCCCCGCACTCCGTGCCCCTCCCTCCCCCCGGCCTGAGTGAGCCGGAGCCCCCGAATCAGCGGCTTCTTTAACCCCGTCCTGTCTGAAAAACAGACGCCCTCCGGCGACCTACACGCAGAGGCGGGGCCAAATCCAAAGCTGAGCCCATGGGAGCTGTGAGAACAAAGACGAGAAAGGGAAATCTCTCCCAGCAGCCTCAGAAGCAGAGGATTAAAGCTCCACCATCAACTTGATGTACCCTGCATCTGTGGAATACATGAATAGACAACGAATCATCCCAAATTGAGGAGGTGGACTTTGACAGCAAGATTTATGATTTTTTTCCCCTTTACCTCTTTTTGTGAGTGTGTATGTGTATGCTTCTGTGTGAGATTTTGTCTGCATAGCTTTGCTTCCACCATTTGTCCTAGGGTTCTATCTGTTCTTTTTTTTTCTTTTAATTCTTTTCTTAATAATTATTTTTTATTTTCATAACTTTATTTTATTTTACTTTATCTTCTTTCTTTCTCTCTTTCTTTCTTTCCTTCCTTCCCTCATTTAGACAAAGAATCATCCCAAACTGAGGAGGTGGACTTTGACAGCAAGATTTATGATTTTTTTCCCCTTTTCCTCTTTTTGTGAGTGTGTATGTGTATGCTTCTGTATGAGATTTTGTCTGTATAGCTTTGCTTCCACCATTTGTCCTAAGGTTCTATCCGTCCTTTTTTTTCCTTAAATTTTTCATAATAATTATTTTTTAGTTTAATAACTTTATTATATTTTATTTTACTTTACTTTATCTTCTTTCTTTTTTCCTTCCTTCCCTCCTTCCTTCCTTCCTTCCTCCCTCCCT
>NW_006798841.1:0-1139 GCF_000442215.2 Lipotes vexillifer | reverse complement strand
CGGAGCCTGCGTGTCTGGAGCCTGTGCTCTGCAACGGGAGAGGCCACAGCAGTGAGAGGCCCGAATACTGCAAATATATATATATATATATATATATACTTTAATCGTGATTCATTGAGAAGAGCATATAATTTCTCTCTGACATATTATTCCAAAAAGAAATAGGTAGAAATGAAAAGATGACAAATTTTGGCTAAACAGCTGAATACGTGTCCCACAGTTATCTAGCAATGGTGATTAGAATAACAAGTTCACTGTCACTGAAGACATTTACACAGAGGCTGGAGACCTCCTCTCAGGGTTACTGTGGTGGGAATCTCCTCACTATTCTGCAAGAGAGGGTTGCTCTGTGGATCTTTCATTACTATTTTGGACAGGAGAGTTCTGCATTCTTAATTTTCCTGTACTTGAGGATAATTAGCATCTCCATTTCTCCCCATAAAATGCCAGTTGTGTTCTCTAACCATTGTGTCAGCCCATATCAGGCCTCACATATTTCCAGTCACTCCCAGGAGAATTTCTCCTGATGGAAGACTACGGACAGGGAGATGCCCAGAGGCCTTCCGAAGTCACCAAGAAAAGGTTATGCTTAATTAAATAATGAATTTTAATTAATTCATCGATTTTAAATACTTAATAAAAATTAAGACAAGGAATGTTGCAGCATGTTTTGAATGAATTGCAGTTCAAAGCACCTGCTAAAATAAGATCATGCTGCAAGTTAAAACTTTAGATTTCAGGTAAATAGGAATTTTAGTTATCTAGAAGGTCCAGTTTCCTGATATGTAAATAAGGTTCCTCATGTTATAGGATGTTCCAGGAGGGTGGGAGAATGATGTGAGGGGAAGTGTGTCTTCCTGTTTAGAAGAATAGTAAGGCAAGTGGGAGTGTGTTTATTGAGAGAAGTAGAACCCTGAACTTTAGGAGCACAATCTCAGGATCATTTCCATCCAATACTTCTCACAAATGCAGCCGAGAGAAACAATATTAGTCCAGATATTCTGAAATCTTTCCCTGAATTAAGTCAGGGAAGAGGAGAGCTATGTGCCTGGAGCATATAATATTGACAACCTACAAATTGTTTTTACAGAATCGCTGACATCATTTGCCCATAGTGTGTCAGGTTATAAGACTCTTTC
>NW_006798840.1:527-1159 GCF_000442215.2 Lipotes vexillifer | reverse complement strand
CCATTAAACCTGGGGAGTTGGGCCCCATGGAATGGATACCATGCAGGATGACTTCAAAGGGTTGACTTTGCTTACCAAACCTCGCCAATCCAATCAGCCCCTAGTGTCCAGCCTTATGTCTCACACAGCTGTGGGTGTAGATGTGGTAAGTCCAGGTTTCATCCCGAGCCTGAATGAATTAAGTAAGAATGTCTCTCTATTTCACTGTCATTGTGTTTTGGTTTTGAAATTTATTTTTATAATGGGATTTGGCTGATTTTCACTGCTGCGCTTATGTCGCTCTACACATGCTTGCTTCTCTTACGGAGACATATAAATACATAGGTTTTAAGTTTCCTACCAGTCAGGTCTATTCCTATGCGTTGAATATGTTGTGTTGAGTCCATTTCGTGGAGCAAGGAGTATATGTTGTCTATTACTTATTTGGCTTCTGGAATGGTATCTATGCTGATTTCAATCTCTGGGTTTATGCAGCACCCCCACTCAGCTTTCCCCTCACGCAAGTATAAATTTCTTTTCTAAATGAGAGACTCTCTTGTGTTTTGTAATTCCTTCCATGTGTAGAAATGTTTACAATCTGTGTATTAGTGATACCGTATGATGTTTCTTTTTCCGTGTGACTTATTTCACTT
>NW_006798840.1:0-492 GCF_000442215.2 Lipotes vexillifer | reverse complement strand
GCAACTTGACGATCCATTTTTTCCTTTCGTGGGTATTTAACTTGTACAGTGGACGAGGTTCCTGTAAAGAGGGCGGCCCAAAACTTTGGGGTGGCTCTGTCTTTTTGATTTCTGTTTCCCTAAGCCTAGTGCCGGAGGCTATGTACCTTGTTTTTTCGATGTTTCAGGAAATACCATACGTTTCTCCAGGGTGGCTGTTGGCAATTTACATCCCGCCCATCAGCATAACAATGCTCCCTGTTCTCCCTGGCCTCTCCTGCCTTTCTGGATTTTACACTTTTTTCAAATGTCCTTTTTGACCAGGGTTGGGGGAAGTGAGAGTTCATTTTAGTGCAGATTTCCATTATAAGCTTCCTTGGTTGGCCAAAAAGGGCCTATGACTTTTTTTTTGAATATGTTCAGGAAAAAACGCATACGCCCTTTTTGACAAAGTGCATCCTGGTCGGCGTTCAGCCTATTTTCATAGGCTTTAAATGCAATTCCAAACCACCT
>NW_006798839.1:0-231 GCF_000442215.2 Lipotes vexillifer | reverse complement strand
CACGGGCCCAGCCGCTCTGCGGCATGTGGGATCTTCCCAGACCGGGGCACGAACCCATGTCCCTCGCATTGGCAGGCAGACTCTCAACCACTGCGCCACCAGGGAAGCCCCCGCAGTTTGCTTTTGATTAAATATTTAGTATAGCTCCTTCAATTGTCCTTTTTATGTAAAGTGTTTAAGACTCATTGAAGGTGAAAACTACGCTGCATTTCTTTTTATCCGTATGTTCTT
>NW_006798838.1:0-6953 GCF_000442215.2 Lipotes vexillifer | reverse complement strand
AATGCCATCTTCTAAACGTAGTTTACTGCATTACACTCTTGTAATAATTCAATAAATTTATACACATAAATTAAATTATGAATTTATATCTTAATGCCACATGAGACAGGGAATCAGTCCATTTGGTTCATCATTTCACTCTCATTGTCTTGCCAGTGCCTGGCACATAGGAGACCCCTGATAAGTATTTATTGGCCTGATTGGTGATGTATGTTTCAGAAGTATAACAGAGGAAATGTTTAGAAGTACCCTAGAGGTAACCTAATGTTGTTTGTTATTTCTCCATAAAATATCATTTACAATATGTTATCTAGCTTCTGCTTGCCTGTCTTTACAGACAGGGTCCTATTGCATCACCAGCAGCTCATTTTACTTTCAGACAGTACCAGTTGTTACAATGACAATTCTTTTTCAACCAATTTTTTTTTTTCTTTTCAATATTCCTTTCCTAAAGATAGTGTATATTAGATTATTAACACTTGATTATTTCATTACTTATGGTTATATATATCCAAGAGGATGTGTATGAATATAATAAAAATCAATAAATTACATATTGAGAGCAGTCATCAGTTTGAAATATAACCTGTTATGTTCTAATTGGAGTTAGCTTTTAAACTATCGTCTCCATGACCTTTTTCCACAGCATCCACTATATAAAATAATATTAATAAAAGCTAACATTTACTGAGAATCTCCTCTTTGATCTGAGTGTTGTAAGTATAGTAACTAATTTACAATAACTGTACAGGTACTTTAGTATTATTATACATTATTATAAAAGTAAATGATTTACTTTTTAGTAAGCGTCTGAGAGTTGTAAATAATAATGCTATCATCTATTAGTAACTTAATGAGAATTAGATTAACTGAGTATCAAAGAAAGTTGAGTTTTTTGACAAGGAATAATTTAGGGGTGAGGGGTGTACCTAGCCAAGGCGTGACTGTGAGCAGGGGATTGAATTACATTTGTGATACAGAAGGGCTTCCACATGGAGGATGAGGGAAACAGAAATGAGGGATGAATAACATGAGAAAGCAAACATCACTTGCTTCATGAGTCTAGAACCATTTCAACTGCCCTAACAGTTTAGTTTTATTTAGAAAATTAAATTCAAGCCCATTTGTGTCAAAGATATGAACTTCAATATATCCTGTAATCAGCCTTCTTCTTGACTTCATAAATCATTCTTACTCTAAGGTGCTATGAAGGTTTTCTCAGAGAGAATATTTTGGTTTCTCAGTTATCAAAGAAAAGCTAGTTTTTCTATTTACTGTGTAAGTTATATAAGGAAGTGTCAAAATTAAAAACTAATTGAAAAATTCACTCTCTTCTCCAGAACTCACAGTTTTCCAAAACACAGTTCAATTCAAGGTGCAAATTATAGTGTGTGTTTTGAACTATAACCAAATCATAATGTATCGAGGTTTTACATAATGGAATAAATGCTATTGTTCACATAACAATATTGAAAATAAATTTAATCCTTATCTCTCTGGAAAGGAGATGAAAAATATTCTTCAATGTAATATTGATGTGAAAATTCTACTACCTAAGTATCAGGAGACGCTTATAGAGATTTGTGTACCATTATTAATAAGTTAATGCTGGCAAAGTCCCAATATTCATGTTGCTTTCTTTGGCAGGTATTGGATGTTTTGAGGAATAGAGTTTGTGTATTATTTTTGTCATGCTGAGCCATTCTTTTTTTTTCCTCAGCAAAACTATGTTCAAGGAACATAGCAGTTGAGAACTTCTGAGAGATATTTTTGTGTGTGAATAATATTAATTGCAAACCTTTCCAGATTATCTTATAATTATTTATTTTTCCCCCAAATAAAAGTCTTAATAAGCAAGTGAAATATTTTCCACAATATTCTGTAATATATAGTGTAAGTAAAACATGCATTTGCTCTTTTTATTCTATTATTTATAAAGTTTATGCAAAATATTATGTAGGATTTCATAGCCTGAAGTACACAGATGGGTTCCAAAGCGTTCATGAATGCTTAAATTACATGAAAAATTCTGTGTGAATGTGCTTCTAAATGTAATTTCTATTATCATACTTTTTCCTGGGGAAGAATTCTTAAAGTTCATCAACTTAGCAGAAGGCATTCTATAGCAAACAAAAAAATTAAGAATCACTGCTTCTGTCTACAATCACCATTAGCTTCTTTCACAGTATGCTAATAATGAGTTGACACTTATTTGGCACTTTATTTGTACTAAGCATTGGCTTAAATGCTCTACATATAATAACTCATTTAATAGTTCAGTAGCCTACAAAGTAGGCTTTAATTTTATTTCCACCTTATAGATGAAAGGACGGAGTCATAGAGGCTTAATAATGTGCCCAGGATCACCCAGCTAGTAAGTGACAGAGCAAGGATTTGAACCTTGGCTACCAGTTTCCAGAATCTGTGCTATAATGCATAATATTAAATGAACTTGTATTAAAAATATATATGATTAAGTTCTGTGGACCAGACATTTATTTAATCTCTTTATTCATGTTATCTCATGTGATCATCACAATAACATTATGGATTAAATATAGTTTATTGTCTATATTTTATAGCAGAGAAAACTAAAGTTTGAATAGTTTAAATAATATATGAATGGAAAAATATCTATGCCACTTGACCTCTAGAGATTGTCCAATGAATGAAAATATCCCATTTTTCCTCTCCCTGAGGGCATGACATGTAGAAGAGATTTTACATGTAAAAGATTTGATAAAAGAAAGCATATCCTCTAACTGCAGTGTTTATGTACCATATAAGAAAGGTTAGGAAAGCAATGAAGTTGAAATAGAGGTAAAACTCCAATATTAGCATTCCTATTCAGAAAATATTTTCATGAAAAGCAATCAATATGGATAGCCAGAAAGGAAATTTTGGATTTATTTGATACCTACTTTCATTTAGGTACAAACCAACTATTTTTCTCCACATAAGAAGCAGATCAGTTTTCATTTAGCATTCTCTTCTGCTGGGCACCTGTGTTCACGGGTCCAAGATTCTTTCAAAGTTTTTTATCCTTAGAGCTATTTCCTTGAATTTATTGATTTCATTTCATTTTGCACAGAAACAGTTCAGCTTGGTAGCTTCCACTTAAAGTCAACTTTCTTTCAAAGTACCTTGGAATTCCCAAACAGTTTAGAGGTTTGCCAGACTCACAAATCTTAAAGAAAATCTGCAGATTGTTAGCCTTGTTTGTGCTCATCATTGTTTTCCAGCTCTTTACCTTAACTGAATCCTGATTTTCTCCCAAAGGCCGCATTTGCATAGTGGGCTGGGGGACCTGTCTCCTTTAAGCTTTTAGGTGCTGTTTCTGATGAGAGCTTCACTCCCATGACCCAGTTGTCTCTGTTAGGAGACACTTCTCTCATTTGTCCATTCTCTCCAATCCTCTATCTCTTTCTAGCTCTTTATACTTTCTCCCCCTATATGTCTTTAGACCCGATTCATATTTGTTTTCTTCAACCTGTCACCATTTTTACTTTCTGGTTTTATAATCTCTGCTGGCAACCTATGGGTGGAAATTGCGTTGATCACAGTATTATTCAATGTACATCAGCCACCTGCCAGAATCTCTCTAAAACCTGGGAATGGACTATGAAAGGCATTGTAACATAGTAGAAAGAACACAGGCATTAGAAACAGAGCAGAATATGTTAGTTCCTAGCTGAGCAGATTTATTCAGTTACTTAGTGCATTGAAATCTGTTATTACAGCTGTTAATAGAAATAATACATGTTTCTCAAAAAGGTATTTTGAAGTAGTGCATGTGATTTTGTTACATATAGTTTGCTAGGCAAATTGTAAAATATAAGTAACTACAAGAGGACTGTTCTTAGATCAATGATGATAGTGGCAAAGGCGAAGATTATGAATAATCCAATTCTACACAGCTGAGGTCCATTTAAAACAATTTTAAAATTGCAGTGTTTTGGAAGTCTCAATTCTTAATTTATTCATTCAGTAAATTTAGTTGAGTGTCTTCTATGTGCTGGACTCCATATTTATAACTATATCGGGTTCAAAGTTTTATAAGAATAATCCCTATTAGCATTTGGGTCTAAATCCTTATAGTATTTATAATTATCTCTATCTAGATATCTGTAAATGCCATTTTTATGAATATAAATCAAATTATACTTCTTTAAAATTTAAATGAAAATCATAGCAATTGTGGTCCATTTCTGTCTCTCTTCCCACCTCAGTTCAGCATTAGGACTCATTCATTTATGACACAGTATGCTAAAGGAAGTCAATAAATAGGCTAAGGTGAAGAAATTTCTAAAGTAGTAGAGGAAATATATATTCCTTTTCATTACCATATGTAAAATAGAACATTCTCTCCTACCTTCTCTATCCTCTAATTTGATTCACTTTCTCTATTGTACTTATTTATTCCCTATCAAACATATGTACTTTCTACCTACCCCACTAAAACATAAGTCCCATGAGAATAGGATATTGCCTATGTTTTTCATTACTCTATCCCCAGAATCTACACTTAGTAATTGACACTTAGAAGCTACTCCGTGCATACTTATGGCATAATAATTTATGTGATTATTTGATCTCTCTGTCTCACTCTGTCTCTGTGCTTCAAACTCCATGAAGACCCAGATTGTGTGTATTCTGTTTATTACTGTTCCAGTATGACCTCCAAAATACTTGGTATATTATATATGACCAATAAATATTATGAACCATTGATAAAATAAAGAGGAAATCAGATACAGTCGTTTCATTTCTTTTGAAAAATCTATTATATTAATTTACCTTTCCAGAGTAACTTATATCAGCCTAGTAACCTTATGGCTTTGATCTTATATTTGGTGATGTATTTTTAATGTGCATATATCTCATTTTCCTGTCTCGATTATTCTACTATTATATTCTTTATTAGGGCCGAAGGATTATTAATTATAAGGTGCTACATAAATGAATCTTTAAGACCAGGCACAAATTTTATTTCCTCTATATTTGGCTATGTCCTCCACAGATCATTGTCTTACTTTATCTTCCTTAGGACTTTGTATGGCTTTCTTCATGTTATGCTTTTACTTGTTTATTTTGGAATGTAAGTAGATTTGTTTATGTCTACCTTTCTTTTCTAAAAAAAGGCTTCTAGCTTACAAGAAACAAGATAACAATTTTAAAAGTTAAGAAAGAAGAGGCAAAGGGAAAACAAATGGAAATAGGAGTGAGATCAATACACAAATACATGCTATGAAATACCAAGTAAAACCTGCTAGGGTGAGCCATTAATTTGTTTCCAAGTGGAAGTCACCACAAAGAGAGTAAAATGATCTTTCATGTTATATACTAATTCATAGGATAGAAATTAATAGATTAGTTCTAAGAAATAATACCATTGCTCAAAATAAGGTGAGGAAGAATTATTTCCCAGTCAACCTCAGGAAGAATATCCAATTTTAATCAATGAACGACACCCTGGGCAACAGTCCTACTGTTGGCAATTATCCGTATCTGGTTCCTCACACACCACGGCACAATTACATAAAGGAAATTCCACCAGGGACCAATAAATGGTCCAGGCCTATGTCTTTCTGCTGATGTGGCTTAGTCTGAGAAATTTAGACTGCATTCCTTTAGGAAACCCTGTGCTTTTGACAGGCAGTTAAGTAATAGTTTCCAGATTTACTCCCTTGCCTACACTTGGAGCATGGATACATTCGTATAATTGGACAAACTTCTGTAATTTTTCAGGGAAACCAATTCTCTGGGGCAGAGGTATGGTTTCTCTAGACATTCAGTCTGTACTTTGAAATGTACATTTTCATCTCTGGAGGGATCCTTGCAGGAAACCCCAGGACACAGAAAAAAACTTAAAACTAAAAACAAAATGAAAACCAAATAAACAATAATCCAGGACCTACAAAGATAGGTGAAACTTGATGAAACGCCCTCGCAGTGGTTTTGTGAGTGAATCTGAATGTGGCCTTTATCCATTTGTCATGGAGTTCTTATTACCGAGCTATCAGAAAGTATTAATTTCCACTCCTTGAACAAAATTTGTGGCTGATACTGCAGAGTATCTGTGTAGAAGACAAAGCACAGGAATGTAGGATTGAGCCCCAGTAATCGGACATATCCTTCTGAAAAGGTGCAATTTATCTTTATTGCCCTAGATAGTTCTCTTTAAAGACAATATTACTCCAATTTTGGTTATATCCTTTAGGGAGTGGAATACAAAGTACATATGAAAGTTAATATTTCATGAGAATAAGAAAAGCAATTACAATTTAAAAAAATGACAAAAACTATGAACATCTTATCCAGAAACCCATGTTAAGTTAATGAAACTTTAGCATTAATATCTTTCTGGAAAATCCCCTTTCTTCATCCTGACAGAACTAGAGGGAATCAAAGCCCATAACAAAACCTAGATCCCTACGGCCATAGAACTCCCTTGATTTTAAGTTATACTGGGTGATGTGACAGTTCTCTCTCAAAGTAGCCCCTGTAAACCAGGGATTGGCAGTGAGAAAGTTGTCCCTCCAGACTTCCTTTGCAGCAGCTGCCACACCGGCTCCCTCAGAAGGCAGCAGCTGTGGCATTTTCCAAGCTCAAATGGCATTCATCTGAGGTCTACTCTCACAGATATTCTG
The DNA here is from genome assembly GCF_000442215.2 of Lipotes vexillifer. Taxonomy (NCBI): domain Eukaryota; kingdom Metazoa; phylum Chordata; class Mammalia; order Artiodactyla; family Lipotidae; genus Lipotes; species Lipotes vexillifer. The sequence goes on along the minus strand of NW_006798838.1, from coordinate 303 downwards.
GAAGAGGTAGCACTGCTCCTTCCAACCACTCCAAGCCCCTTCCCTGTCTTTCTGCCCAGGTACGCCCACTTTCCCTCTCCAGACACCCTCCCTCCAACACACACCCAATTGCACACACATTTATTTTTTATTTTTTTGTGGTACACGGGCCTCTCACTGTTGCGGCCTCTCCCACTGCAGAGCATAGGCTCCGGACGCTCAGGCTCAGCGGCCATGGCCCACGGACCCAGCCACTCCGCTGCATGTGGGATTTTCCCGGACTGGGGCACGAACCCGTGTCCCCTGCATCGGCAGGCGGACTCT
>NW_006798837.1:0-739 GCF_000442215.2 Lipotes vexillifer | reverse complement strand
TTTTTTTTTTTTTTTTTTTTTTGTGCTACACGGGCCTCTCACTGTTGTGGCCTCTCCCGTTGCAGACCACAGGCTCTGGACGTGCAGGCTCAGCAGCCATGGCTCTTGGGCCCAGCCACTCCATGGCATGTGGGATCCTCCCGGACTGGGGCACGAACCCACGTCCCCTGCTTTGGCAGGCGGACTCTCAACCACTGCACCACCAGGGAAGCCCCTGGTCTTTAATTTTACTCTGATGTGTGTAGATGTGGTATTTTTGCATTTATTCTCCTCAAGATTTGTAAGAATTCTTGACTCTATGGCTTGATAGCTTATGTTAATTTTGGAAAATTCTCAAATAATGCTTCTAAGCCATATTCTTTTTTATTTCTGGGTCTTCAGTGCCATTTATATTAAACTTTCTTATTTATATCTTAGATGTTTTTTGCCTCTTCTCTGTATTTCTGATCCCTTTGTTTCTCCATGCTTCATTTTGGATATTTTCTTATACCTATCTTCTAATTTGCTCATTTTCTCTTCAGCTGCGTCTAAGATGCTGTTAAACCATTCACTAAGGTCTTAACTATTATTATTGTATTTTTCAGCTTTGAAATTTTTATTTTTGATTTCCTGTTTTCTGCCATAATTCTCAATCCCAATTATCTTTCTTATTTGTTATCTCCTTGAAAATATTGAGAAAGTTGTCTAAAAGTCTATTTCTGATTATTCCATTATCTGATTTTCATTTAATCTCTTTCCC
>NW_006798836.1:0-610 GCF_000442215.2 Lipotes vexillifer | reverse complement strand
ATGAACCCGCGTCCCCTGCATCGACAGGCGGACTCTCAACCACTGCGCCACCAGGGAAGCCCCTGCCACAACTTTGAAGCCTGCGCGCCTAGAGCCCATGCTCTGCAACAAGAGAAGCCACCACAATGAGAAGCCTGCACATCGCAACGAAGAGTAACTCCCACTCGCCGCGACTAGAGAGTGCCCAAGTGCAGCAATGAAGACCCAATGCAGCCAAAAATAAATTTATAAAAAAGAAAAAAAACCACAAAAGTATTTGCTTTATTGTGATCCTAAGTAAAGTGATCATACAGGCAGAAGTGCCTGCCACAAAGAAAAATGGAAATATAATTTGAAGCATTCAGGTAACATTAAAGAATGTAAGTTAGGAAATGTAGCAAACTGCTTAAATTAATATGTGCAAATCAATGGCAAGTGGTTCAGCAAAAAATATATGCACACCTCTGTAAACATTTTATAGAACAGTCACACCCAGCCCAAAAGTACCTCTTTAACAGCAGCAAAAAAAGAAAACCAAGAGAAAAGAATGGTGTTCTGGGGAGGCCTGTGTGAGAGGGCCTCGTACCGCAAAAAAAAAAAAAAAAAAAAAAAAAAAAAAAAAAAGGGGGTC
>NW_006798835.1:0-229 GCF_000442215.2 Lipotes vexillifer | reverse complement strand
GGGTTTAAGGGATTCTTCCTTCAGCTAAAACATGCATGGGGAAGTCAGAGTATGGTCAACAGTGAGATCGCGAAATATTTCTAAAACGCGTCTCAGTTTACCTCCCCTTGTACTCGTGTTGGCCATTGCAGAAGCTTTCCGGACACTCTCCACACTTGGTGAGTCAGTGCCTTTATCCTCCTGTTTGGCACAGTTTGCAATTTCTGCGGAAGATGGACAGGAATGGGGA
>NW_006798834.1:0-346 GCF_000442215.2 Lipotes vexillifer | reverse complement strand
GTGTTTGGACGGGCACATTGAACTCTAACTTCCCAACAGCAAGAAGAATGAATCAAAGCCTCATCATGCCATGCCTGAACCAGACTACGATCTGAAGCAATCCTGCGGGATGGCGTCCAGCTCACAAGAAATTGAGGGGAGAAAAGGAGCGCAGGGCCACTGTAATTCACAAACATGCAGAGTTATAAATGACAGCTTTCGAACAAAAATATATTGTAGTAACCATGCGAAGAGAACTTGAAAGTGAGGCAGAATTGCAGGAAACCGATTTCAGGACGTGCTCTCGAATTGCATTTAAAGCCTATGAAAATAGGCAGAATGCCGACCAGGATGCCCTTGGCCAAAA
>NW_006798831.1:0-353 GCF_000442215.2 Lipotes vexillifer | reverse complement strand
AAGATTACTCTACCCAGCAAGGATCTCATTCAGATTTGACAGAGGAATTAAAACCTTACAGACAACCAAAAGCTAAGAGAATCCAGCACCAACCCAGCTTTACAAAAAATGAGAAAGGAACTTCTCTAGGCAAGAAACACAAGAGAATGAAAATACCTACAATAACAAACCCAAAACAATTAAGAAACTGGTAATAGGAACATACATATCGATAACTACCTTAACTGTAAATGGTTTAGATGCTCCAACCAAAAGACATAGACTAGCTGAATGTATACAAAAACAGGACGCATATATATGCTGTCTACAAGAGACCCACTTCAGACTGAGGGACACATACAGACTGAAAGTGA
>NW_006798828.1:0-507 GCF_000442215.2 Lipotes vexillifer | reverse complement strand
TGTCTGTTTTTCCAGTGGACTTTACTTCCTTGCAAGGAAGGTTTGTGAAGATTTGTTGTTGTTGTTTGCATTATTAGTTTTATTATGCTAATTCTAGAATCTCTGGTGCATAGTGCAATCTCAGGCAGGAAGTAGTGACTCATTAAAACAGGTATCCCAAAAGACTCAGTAGAACTTAAGATTATTTCCTTCAGGAAGAGCTAAAATTGTCATTATATGCAGATGATATGATACTATACATAGAAAACCCTAAAGACTCTACATGAAAACTACTACAACTGATAAACGAATTCAGCAAGGCAGCAGAATACAAGATTAACATACAGAAATTGGTTGCATTTCTTTATACCAACAATGAAATATCAGAAAGGGAATGTAAAACAACAATGTCTTTTAAAATCACAACCCCAAAAATAAAATACTTAGGAAAAAACCTCACCAAGGAGGCAAAAGACTTATACGCTGAGAACTGTAAAACATTAATAAAGGAAAGTGAAGATGATTCAA
>NW_006798827.1:0-245 GCF_000442215.2 Lipotes vexillifer | reverse complement strand
GAGATTGGGATTGACATGTATACACTAATATGTATAAAATGGATAACTAATAAGAACCTGCTAGCTGCATGTAAAAGAATGAAATTAGAACGTGCCCTAACACCATACACAAAAGTAAACTCCAAATGGATTAAAGACCTAAATGTAAGGCCAGGCACTATAAAACTCTTAGAGGAAAACATAGAACACTCTATGATATAAATCACAGCAAGATCCTTTTTGACCCATCTCCTAGAGAAATGGAA
>NW_006798826.1:0-257 GCF_000442215.2 Lipotes vexillifer | reverse complement strand
AGAAGAGAAAAAGAAAGGGACTGAGAAAATATTTGAAGAGATTATAGTTGAAAACTACCCTATATGGGAAAGGAAATCGTTAATCAAGTCCAAGGAGCACAGAGAGTCCCATACAGGATAAATCCAAGGAGAAACACACCAAGACACATATTAAGCAAGCTATCAAAAATTAAATACAAAGAAAACATATTAAAAGCAAGGGAAAAATGACAAATAACACACAAGGGAATCCCCATAAGGTTAACAGCTGATCTTTC
>NW_006798824.1:0-1191 GCF_000442215.2 Lipotes vexillifer | reverse complement strand
AAAAAAAAAAAAAAAAAAAAAAAAAAGAAAAGAAAATTGTTTCTCTCATTATTATTATTATTATTATTACTATTATTATTATTATTTTGACAGAATCTACCCATAGGGCTCCATTCTGATTACTATTATTATTATCTTTGAATCTCTGAATGGTTCACTGTTTTGTTTTTTAATAAATTTATTTATTTATTTATTTTTGGCTGTGTTGGATCTTTGTTGCTGCGTGCGGGCTTTCTCTAGTTGCAAGTGAGGGCTACTCTTCATTGCAGTGTGCATGCTTCTCATTGCGGTGGCTTCTCTTTGTTCCATAGCACGGGCTCTAGGTGCATAGGCTTCAGTAGGTGTGGCACACGGGCTCAGTAGCTGTGGCTCACGGGCTCTAGGGTGCAGGCTCAGTAGTTGTGGCACACGAGCTTAGTTGCTCCATGGCATGTGGGACCTTCCCAGACCAGGTTTCAAACCCATGTCCCCTGCATTGGCAGGTGGATTCTTAACCACTGTACCACCACGGAAGTCTGGCTCACTGGTTTTGTGATTTTAAAAAATCATGTGAATTTGCTGAAAAATGTGGTACGAATCACATACTCACAGTCAATCTTTATTTCCCATGTCTTGGGGCACTTCTCCCCTTAGCTTTAGGCTGACAGGAACTTCTGTGGGCAATGCTCTCTTCTTTACCTCATCTTTGGGATCTCCCCTCAACCTGGAGGTTACAGCATTCATCAAAGGTGTTTAAAGAGACTACTGAGAACTCTATTTGTGGGTGAGTACCCTAAAAGTCAAGGTATATAACACAGGAGAAGAATGAAGGCAGTGAAAACAATTACTTTAGCCCATGAGTTTTAGTGTTCCCTCCCCATTCCTAACATATCTCAGCAACACATAAAACTATCTTTACCTAATGTTTTAATTCCTCTTTTTTAAGAATAAAAAAGTACGAAAACAGAGCTTCCCTGGGGGTGCAGTGGTTGAGAATCTGCCTGCCAATGCAGGGGACAGGGGTTCAAGCCCTGGTCTAGGAGGATCCCACATGCCGCGGAGCAACTATGCTCATGAGCCACAACTACTGAGCCTGTGCGTCTGGAGCTTGCGCTCCACAACAAGACATGCTGCGACAGTGAGAGGACTGCGCACTGTGATGAAGAGTGGCCCCCGCTCGCCGCAACTAGAGAAAGCCCACGCACAGAAACG
>NW_006798823.1:0-774 GCF_000442215.2 Lipotes vexillifer | reverse complement strand
CCCATGCCCTAACACGTATGCTAAACCTCAACCGTTGTCGTATGCTAAGCTGTACCCTAAACCAAACCCATTCCCGAACCCTAACCGTAGCCCTGACACTAACACTAACGCGAAGCCTTACTCTAGCCCGTGGCCTAATCCTAACCCGTACGCTAACACTAACCCGTGCCCTAACACGTACGCTAACCCTCAACCGTTGTCGTACACTAACCCGTACCCTACACCATCCCTGTTGCCTAACCCTAACCCTAACTCTGACCCTAAACCTTACCAGATTCCTTACCCTAACCCATGCCCTAATCCTAACCCGTACGCTAACACTAACCCGTGCCCTAACACGTACGCTAACCCTCAACCGTTGTCGTACACTAACCCGTACCCTACACCATCCCTGTTGCCTAACCCTAACCCTAACTCTGACCCTAAACCTTACCAGATTCCTTACCCTAACCCATGCCCTAATCCTAACCCGTACGCTAACACTAACCCGTGCCCTAACACGTACGCTAACCCTCAACCGTTGTCGTACACTAACCCGTACCCTACACCATCCCTGTTGCCTAACCCTAACCCTAACTCTGACCCTAAACCTTACCAGATTCCTTACCCTAACCCATGCCCTAATCCTAACCCGTACGCTAACACTAACCCGTGCCCTAACACCTACGCTAACCCTCAATCGTTGTGGTACCCTAACCTTTACCCGAAACAGTCCCCATTCTCTAACCATAACCCTAAACCTTACCTTAACACTTGCGCTAATACTAACCCGTA
>NW_006798822.1:0-325 GCF_000442215.2 Lipotes vexillifer | reverse complement strand
GTTCTGATGAACCTAGGGGCAGGACAGGAATAAAGACACAGACGTAGAGAATGGACTTGAGGAATGGGGAGGGCGAAGGGTAAGCAGGGACGAAGTGAGAGAGTAGCATTGACATATATACACTACCAAAGGTAACATAGATAGCTATTGGGAAGCAGCTGCATGGCACCGGGAGATCAGCTCGGTGCTTTGCAACTACCTAGAGGGGTCAGATAAGGAGGGTGGGAGGGAGATGCCAGAGGGAGGGGATGTGGTAATACATGTATGCATATAGCTGATTCAGTTTGTTATACAGCAGAAACTAACACAACACTGTAAAGCAATT
>NW_006798821.1:0-1543 GCF_000442215.2 Lipotes vexillifer | reverse complement strand
TTTTTTTTTTTCATTATTGTTATGTACTGTTCAGCTAGAAATTTTCTTACACATGTTTGTAATGCACATTTAAGGATTTCTCTACAGTATATTTTTAGAAGTAGAATTGCTAGTTATGCCTATACTTAATTTTATTACATAGTTCCAGACTGTTTTCCAAAGTTGTTGTACCAATTTACACACCCAAGAGCAGTGTATGACAGTTCCTATTGTTTCAAATCTACGCCAACCCTCCCATTGTGGACTTTTAATTTTGCCAATCTAGTGCATTTGTTGTTGTATCTCATTGTGATCTTAGTTTGCTTTCCGTGAATTCTAATGAAGTTGCTCACCTTTCCCTTTGCTTATTGGACGCTTGGATTTCTTCTTTTGGAAGTACATAAGTCTGCTGCCTGTTTTTCTATGTGTTTGTTTTTCTTTTCAATATTGATTTGTAGGAGAATTTCTTATACTCTGAATATTAGACCTTGTCAGTTATGAGCAAATATCCTTTCCCATTTGTGGTTAATCTTCTTTATTGTGTCTTTTATGAAAATCTTTAATTTTGTTTTGAAATTTATAAATATTTTTACATTTTGTTCATTAAATCACCTCTGTTACAAAAATATTATCCTATGTTGTCCTACAACCTCTTGCAGTTTTGCCTTTCACATTTATATTTTTAAACCTTTTAAAATTATTTGTTATTTATGGAGTGACATAGGGGTCATATTTCTCCTTTTTTTTCTATATTCACACCTAAGTATTCATAAATTTTAGATTCACCTTGTTAAGTTTCATGGGAAATTCTTTTGCAGTTTTACCTGGAATTGTATTGAATCTAAGGTATAAATCAAGTTGGAGAAAATTGAAATCTTTTTAATATTAAATCTTACTATCCAAGATCAGTTATTTAGTTTATCTTTAATGCCTTTTCATATATTTTAATAATTTTCTCCATAAAGACCTTCAATAATTTATTGGATTTGTTGTTGCTTATCATTTAAGGATATATGTTGTAAGATTTTTTAACAGGAGTCCCTTATTTGGTTAAAAAAGTTCCCTTCTGTTATTAGTCCACTGATGATTTAGATCATGAATAGATGTTTAATTTTATTGAATGCTATTTCTGCATCTTTTGAGATGATATGGCTTTATTTCTTCAATTTATTAGTTCTATTATTTGACTTTCTAAAGCAAATCAACATTGTACTGTATTTTTGTGATAAACCCAACATGATATTGGTGTATTATCTTTTTGATATATTTCTGGAATTGTTTTGTTGATTTTTTTGGTAGGAATTCATATCAATAATTATTAATGAAGTTGTCCTGTAATTTTCTTTTCTTGTTCTCTCCACACATGGTTTTGGTGTCCAGATAATGCTATTCTCATGAAATGAGTTGAGAACTGTAGCTTCTTTTTTAGGTATCCTTTTGTTACTTATTTAATTATGTCATGGTCTTAGAATATGTTCTGTATGATAACCAAGCCTTTAAAAATTTTAAGGCTTATTTTGTGAACAGATACTTAGTTAATTTTTTTTTTTTTTTTTTTTTTTTG
>NW_006798819.1:0-1917 GCF_000442215.2 Lipotes vexillifer | reverse complement strand
AGTCACAGCGGCATCATTAGTTTGCAGACCTACGGCCAGCTTTTCAAGAACGTGAAAACCGAGGGTTTTCACATTCACAGCAGCTTGGATATAAATCACATCCTGCTGATCCAAACCGCACAGTAGCAGGGAAGGTATGTGGCCTGGGGAGACCGATTCCACAGCCCAGGTTTTGCGTTGGATTTGTGCCCTGTCTCTGGGCGGGTGGACTCCCCTTCCCAGATCCCGGAGGAAGCAGATGGAGAGTGGGAGGAACAAACAGCTCCGGCAGCCACGGAGCCGGCTGCTGGAAAGTCGTCGTAATTACGGTAATAAAAATAAAATTGTCACCAGTTATTTGCCAGGCATGTGTTTAACCATCGCAACAACCCCGTTAGTTTTGTGGCATTGTTGTTCCCATTCTGCAGATGCAAAAACAAGTCCAGAGGTTGTAAGTTCGCATGTACCTCCTCTAAGTACACATCCACATACATTGCTAAAAGTTGCACAGTCAGAATTCAAACCTATGTTGTCCAGTTCCCAGTTGTGCCTTCATATCCCTGTTCAAAAATATTCACCGTTCTCGACCCTAGGACTGCTTTTTGTGATTGTGGCAGGTTGAGCAGAAGGTCTGATGCAATCTTATTTTTGGTAGGGGGTGTTCAGAATTAACGTATGGTGCAGTCAATGGATAAAGAATTCTTTCAAGCCAAGAACTTGTGAGTCTCTGTAGTGTCAAAGAAAATTCAGAGAGCTTTACTTGATATGAATATTTGATTATAAAGGAAAAAGGAAAAAGTTGTTTAACCTTTATAATGATTGATTATTACAGTGGGGGTTTCCAGACAGTGGGGGATTGGTTAAATCTTATATCATTTAAGGAAGATAACTTAAGTTTTATTTATGATTATCAGAGGCATTTACAAGAAATAACCTAAGTTAAGTTTCACTTATGTTCATGAAATAAACTAGATTATTTTGCTTACATTGCTGAACTGCTTTTCTCTACTTGGAGTATTTTCAAGCCTGGTCTTCTTTTAATTTTATTTTAACAGAAGGTAGGTTTAGGTAAAAAATTGGGGGAAGCATGTTTATAGATGGCACATATATTTTTTAGGTGTTAGACTAGAGAAACAACACACACACATGCGCACACAGGCACACTTACAGTCTTTGTAACTGAATAACTGTTTTGGCTTCCTGATTGTATCAGCTGCCTGGGAGCAATGTGGCCTCTGAGAACAAAGGTTCAAACACAAAGGGGAAGAGAGTGTTCTGAGAAGAGCAGGTGGCTGTGTGGTTTGGGGACAAAGCCCCTGCCTCCAGGGATGCCCTTCAGGCTGTCATCCTGGGGTTGTTCACCCCATCAGTTCCCTGGGTAAAGCTGACTGGGAGATGGCCTGGGGCAGATGTGCCCCTAGGCTGCTTTCTCCCCGGAAAGTCCCTCAAACGTAACAAAGACTCTTCCTTGTCTGTGGGAAGTACCAGGGCTGGGAGGGCTGTGAACTCAGAGACGTGCAATTGCTGGATTGAAGCCCTTACTTGCTCCACACGAAAGGCCCTGAATGCTCAACTCCCAGCATACTTCCAGCCTTGGGGCCAGAGGCCCTCCCAGGGACTGAGATATTTGCTGGGAATGCCTGATTTGCTCATTTCCACCTCATTACCTTTCATGCGGCTAACATATATTAAGCACTGATAAATGTTGCTAGAATGAATTAATAAATGCATAACTCATTTCTTGAGCCAGAAGTCAGAGGTCAAGCTGTGGGAAAACATGTCGCACCCTATGTAATAACCGAATTCATTCAGTGTCTATTGAGCTCCTTTTTCTTTTCTTTTCTTTTTTTTTGTGGTACGCGGGCCTCTCACCGCCGTGGCCCCTCCCATTGCGGAGCACAGGCTCCGGACGCGCAGGCTCAGCGGCCATGGCTCACG
>NW_006798818.1:0-446 GCF_000442215.2 Lipotes vexillifer | reverse complement strand
AAAAAAAAAAAAAAAAAAAAAAAAAAAAAAAAGAATGGAGGCAAAGATCGAGAAGATGCAAGAAACGTTTAACGAAGACCTAGAAGAATTAAAGAACAAACAATACAGTAACTGAAATGAAACAATACAGTAACTGAAATGAAACAATGAACAATACAGTAACTGAAATGAAAAATACACTAGAAGGAATCAATAGCAGAATAAATGAAGCAGAAGAATGGATAAGTGACCTGGAAGACAGATGGTGGAATTCACTGCCACAGAACAGAATAAAGAAAAAAGACTGAAAAGAAATGAAGACAGGCTAAGGGACCTCTGGGGCAACATTAAACACAACAACATTCATATTATAAGGGTCCTAGAAGGAGAAGAGAGAGAGAGATAGGACCCAAGAAAATATCTGAAGAGATTATAGTCAAAAACTTCCCTAACATGGGAAAGGAAAT
>NW_006798817.1:0-342 GCF_000442215.2 Lipotes vexillifer | reverse complement strand
AAGGAAAAGACCTACAATAACAAACCCAAAACAATTAAGAAAATGGAAATAGGAACATGCATACTGATAATCACCTTATATGTAAATGGATTAAATGCTCCCACCAAAAGACATAGACTGGCTGAATGGATACAACAACAAAACCTGTATATATGCTGTCTACAAGAGTCTCACTTCAGACCTAGGGACACATAGAGACTGAAAGTGAGGGGATGGAAAAGATATCCCATGCAAATGGAAATCAAAAGAAAGCTGGAGTAGCAATTCTCATAGCAGATTAAATAGACTTTAAAGTAAAGACTATTACAAGAGACAAAGAAGGACACTACATAATGATCAAGG
>NW_006798816.1:0-261 GCF_000442215.2 Lipotes vexillifer | reverse complement strand
ATGCTTCTGTGTGAGATTTTGTCTGTATAGCTTTGCTTCCACCATTTGTCCGAGGGTTCTACCCGTCCGTTTTTTTTTGTTTGTTTTTAAATTTTTTTCTTAATAATTACTTTTTATTTTAATAACTTTATTTTATTTTACTTTATGTTTGTTCTTTCCTTCCTTCCCTCCTTTAGACAACGAATCATCACAAATTGTGGTGGACTTTGAGAGCAAGATTTATGATTTTTTCCCCTTTTCCTTTTTTTGTGAGTGTGTATG
>NW_006798815.1:0-1518 GCF_000442215.2 Lipotes vexillifer | reverse complement strand
ACCCCTTTCCCCCCCTCGGTGTCCATACGTTTGAGTAACGTTAATTTTTTCCCTTTGTATTAAATATGGATTTAGTTTTTTACCTAAAAAGGAATTAATGTGATCAAAATGATTAACTCCCAGGACTTCCCTGGAGTCCAGTGGTTAAGACTCCACACTTCCACTGCAGGGGGCGCAGGTTCTATCTGCGGTGGGGGAATTACAATCCCTCATGCCACGCTGCAAAAAAAAAAAGAAAAAAGAAAAAAGAAAGAAAGATTAATTCCAGCCATCACTGTTGATTCATACCTAGTATCCAATCAGTCTCTGAAACTTTTGCTTCTGTCCTCCTCATTGCACGGTTGCCGGAGTCAATGCGTTCAGGTGAATTTGGGGGAAGACCAGTAGGAGGCTCCACAAGAGCTACAGGAGGTCCTTTCCTCAGGCTGCCCTGGTGTTCCAGAACCTCTGGGTCTGCATAATGGCTCATGGCTGGTAATAGTGTGTAAGGATGATTCCAGGGCAAGGTACACTTACATCCTTGTACAGTTGACTTATAATTTGCACCTGACTCTACTCAGCTGGCAGAAAAACACGGACACAGTGGGTTAATACTTCCACATATTTGGGGGGGGGAGTCAACCCATAACACCCTGTTTTAATTTATATTGGGCTGTATTAACTATTTTATGTGGGATTGAAGGTCCAAGGGCTTCCATTCTGTAAAACCAGTTGTGCCAAAGACTTTATTTTTCATTGAATCAGAGCATATTTTGGGGTACTGGGCATTTGGGGGAATTTTTGCAAGGCAAAAATTCTATGGGGGAATTTTTGCAAGGCAACAGTTCTGATGGTTAGAGTGAGACATATTTTTGTCCTTTATTTTGTGTTTGATAACTGTCTCCTAAAAGTATAATTGGTACCTTTTTAAGATTTAGTGAAAATCTCCAGGTATAACTGTATCCATGTTCTAAGTCTGATGCTGATTAAGGCTATGAAGCTTTGCCAATTGGTGCATATCAACAGATGCTAAAGTCAATTCAGAACCTCTCTTGTAGAAGTACGAAAGCCAATTAGCATCATTTAATCTTTTGTTGCATAAATTCTTTTAGTAAATTTTGGATTTCCAATTGGGTAAAACTATGAACCTCTATTTTAGTTTTTTGTCCCCCTCACCATCCAATGTTTTGCTTTTTGAGTAGTTACTGGATACTTCCAGGGTCCTCTCTGTTCTGCTTAAGCCCAAATTTGGTTTAGATATCAAGACAGGTTACGCCTTACATGCATTAAAGCACTAGTAACAGGATCACTACTCACATATTGAGGCTTTCTTGGGCGACCAGGGCAGCCTCCCCAGGTAGGTCTGAAAATGGCTTGAGTGAACAGGGAAAGGAAATTGACTTTGGGGCTTTATTATGCTTAGGAGATGGAGCTGGGGTGAGGGATTTTGCTTCCACTGGGTGGGGCTGGCATGGTTTGAACTTCTGGCTTGCATCAAAGGAGGGAATATATGTACCACATCTTCTTTAAAATGATGTG
>NW_006798814.1:0-200 GCF_000442215.2 Lipotes vexillifer | reverse complement strand
CCCGCGCGTCCGGAACCTGTGCTCCGCAACAGGAGAGCACAGCAGTGGGAGGCCCATGTACCAGACACACACACACACACAAAAAAAAATAGTAACAAAATATTTTACATTATTTTATACTAAATCTTCAATATCTGATTGATTTTCTCTATTTTTTTTTTCCATCTCATTGATTTCTGCTCTTTATTATTTCTTTCCTT
>NW_006798813.1:0-2102 GCF_000442215.2 Lipotes vexillifer | reverse complement strand
CCCTGCACTGGCAGGCGGATTCTTAACCACTGCGCCACCAGGGAAGTCCCCCTTCTGTCTACTCCTAATGGATGTCATTACCCATCCTTTGCATGGGCTCCTGCCTTAGTTAACAGAACATACTCAGCATCATTTAATCTCTTCTTAATGACTCAGGGTCCTGTTTATTTATAACATCCATTACTAATGCAAACAGCTGACCTCACATTCTGCAGAAATCTAAAATATTAGTATTTTTACAGGCCTCTTGGGGGCTTGAATTGTCTACTATGGCCTCCTTCTCATGGGAGCACCTTTCAGTATCCCCAAGAGGAGCCTCCACAGCCTCCACCAGGGGCCCCCAGTGTCTGGGAAACTCGCGGGAGTCCTCCCTTCTCCTTCCCCTTTTCCCCTAATATTTACCAAGTGGCTCCCTCCCCGCAGGCACTGTTCTTTGACCTCAGGAATCAGTGGCAAAGAAGGCAGATAGGGTCCCTGCCTTCAGGGAGCTTGACATCTATCACAGTGACAGGTATTAAACAGGTTCCAGCACAGCTAAACATACAAGGACAGATTGTCACAAGTGCCACCACGGAAACACACAGGCCCAGGGTGAAGGCAGCCAGCCAGTGGGGATGCAGGAACCAGGGGACCGACGCAGCAAGGTGGGTAGTCAGGAGGGTGGGGGAGATGTTCTGATGGGGGGGATCAGAGAGTTCCAGAGAAGACATTTCCCAGGCCACAGGAGGTAATTCCATTTATTAAGCGCCTACTGTGTGCCAGCACTCGGCCAAGGGTTTCACATGCATGACCAACTTGGGTCAGGTCCGCACACCACTGTGAGGGATTTCTGATGGAATGCCAGTGGAGACCTTTCATTTTCATTACTATGGGTTTATTGATCTTAGCAGGTATTAGAAAATGTTTCTGGGTCCTTCTATCTGGGATTTCATGGAGAGTATTGCTTAGGAGTAGGTTAAGTTTTTTTTTTTTAATATTTATTTATTTGGTTGCATGGGGTCCTAGTTGCAGCAGGCGGGCTCCTTAATTGTGGCTCTCAGTCTCCTTAGTTGCAGCACGTGGGTTCCTTAGTTGTGGCATGGGAACTCTTAGTTGAGGCATGCATGTGGGATCTAGTTCCCTGACCAGGGATCGAACCTGGGCCCCCTGCTCTGGGAACATGGAGTCTTATCCACTGTGCCACCAGGGAAGTCCCAGGAGTAGGTTAAGTTTTAAAAAGTCAGTTCATCTACAGTTGATTTAAAGAAAAAATCCTATAAATGGTAGTGTGGGTGGGCTGAGGCAAGGGCTAAGGCCACAGAGGCAAGTGCATCAGGAGTCGCCGAGGCCTCAGCAGGTGCAGAGCATATGGTTGCTAAGAGGCTGCAGCTTTCTTGATTCAGAGCCGGAGCCGGGGTTCCCTGTGTCCCTGAGTCCCTCAGTCCCTGGGCCTTCTTCCTTCTCAGGGTGTTGGCACCAGTGCTCAGTTGAGACATGGCCAGCCCCTCCTCTGTGCCTCGGCCCCTCCGGCCCTCTGTCACCCCTCTCCGCTCCCTGGGCACTCCCACCATGGCCGAGACAAGGGACCCCATGGGGACACACCCAGGAAGCACGAATGGCAGCAGGCAGGTGGGACACGGTAGGGAGCCCGAGCTCTGGGGTCAGGCCTGGGCTGAGATCCCAGACTCGCTCCCCACTAACCAAGGGGTCTCTGGCCAGGCCTGCCCCAGTCCTGAGCTCCGGGCTTGAGCTCTGTGAGACGGGAGGTCACATCTGCCCCGCCTGCTCCCTGGCAGCTTCGGGGTCACTCTGTGACCTGAGCACCCATATGTCCACCTGGTCAGGGAATACCCTTTCCTCACCAATCACAGTCATCCCCTCCTGGCCCGTGGGCCCCTCTCTTACTTGGCTGAGGACCTGGAAACTGGACATGGCTGGGTTTCTAGCCGGCCCTTTGGTTTGGGCCTGGGTCCATTGCTAGAAAGACATTCCTGGGACAGGCGAAGGGCCTCTGAGGAAGGGCTCACAACAGTGTGACAACCTGGGCACAGAGCCATGAGTGGGACGGACATCCAAGAACAAGGATGCCAGACACTCAGGGCACACGCCACCCCCACCCCCAC
>NW_006798812.1:0-241 GCF_000442215.2 Lipotes vexillifer | reverse complement strand
CAGCAATCCCACTACTGAGCATATACCCTGAGAAAACTATAATTCAAAAAGAGTCATGTACCACAATGATCATTGCAGCACTATTTACAATAGCCAGGACACGGAAGCAACCTAAATGTCCATCGACAGATGAATGGATAAAGATGTGGCACATATATATAATGGAATATTACTCAGACAAAAAAAGAAACGAAATTGAGTTATTTGTAGTGAGGTGGATGGACCTAGAGTCTGTCATACA
>NW_006798811.1:0-205 GCF_000442215.2 Lipotes vexillifer | reverse complement strand
GAGCCATATGTTAGAAAAGTAATAATTTTACAGTTGGCAGAAGGAAAAGCATATCCAACGAGACGTTAATGGAAAGCCACAGTAAATCCTGAATCTTTCATGATTCATAATAAATGACCTCAATTATACTCTCAAGAAATCCCAAGTTTCCTGCTCTATAATTAAGGAGATAATGAGAATTTTATTGAGAAATCATTTGACATTG
>NW_006798810.1:0-248 GCF_000442215.2 Lipotes vexillifer | reverse complement strand
AGACCTATATAAACTAATCTATATTATCCATAAAATGAGGGGGCCTTGATAATGGCTAACATTTTTTTTCGGTATTTATTGTGTTCCAAGAACTGATAAATTCTTGCATTGTATGAATTTTTGCTTTTAACCCTCATAGCAACTCCCTAAGAGAAGTAATGTTATCTCTATTTTATAGATGAGAGAACTGAGGCAAAAACAGATAACATGCTCAAGAGTACTCAACAAGTAAATTTTAGAGTCAAGAT
>NW_006798809.1:0-1470 GCF_000442215.2 Lipotes vexillifer | reverse complement strand
CTGGTTTTGGAATCAGGGTGATGGTGGCCTCATAGAATGAGTTGGAAAGTGTTCCTCCCTCTGGTATATTTTGGAAGAATTTGAGAAGGGTAGGTGTTAGCTCTTCTCTAAATGTTTGATAGAATTCGCCTGTGAAGCCATCTGGTCCTGGGCTTTTGTTTGTTGGAAGATTTTTAATCACAGTTTCAATTTCAGTGCTTGTGATTGGTCTGTTCATATTTTCTATTTCTTCCTGATTCTGTCTTGGCAGGATGTGCCTTTCTAAGAATTTGTCATTTCTTCCAGGTTGTCCATTTTATTGGCATAGAGTTGCTTGTAGTAATCTCTCATGATCTTTTATATTTCTGCAGTGTCAGTTACTTCTCCTTTTTCATTTCTAATTCTATTGATTTGAGTCTTTCCTCTTTTTTTCTTGATGAGTCTGGCTAATGGTTTATCAATTTTGTTTATCTTCTCAAAGAACCAGCTTTTAGTTTTATTGATCTTTGCTATCATTTCCTTCATTTCTTTTTCATTTATTTCTGATCTGATTTTTATGATTTCTTTCCTTCTGCTAACTTTGGGGTTTTTTTGTTCTTCTTTCTCTAATTGCTTGAGGTGCAAGGTTAGGTTGTTTATTCGAGATGTTTCCTGTTTCTTAAGGTAGGATTGCATTGCTATAAACTTCCCTCTGAGAACTGCTTTTGCTGCATCTCATAGATTTTGAGTCGTCGTGTCTCCATTGTCATTTGTTTCTAGGTATTTTCTTATTTCCTCTTTGATTTCTTCAGTGATCCCTTTGTTATTAAGTAGTGTATTGTTTAGCCTCCATGTGTTTGTATTTTTTACAGATCTTTTCCTGTAATTGATATCTAGTGTCATAGCGTTGTGGTCGGAAAAGATACTTGATACAATTTGTTTTCTTCAATTTACCAAGGCTTGATTTGTGACCCAAGATATGATCTATCCTAGAGAATGCTGCATGAGCACTAGAGAGAAATGTGTATTCTGTTATTTTTGGATGGAATGTCCTATAAATATCAATTAAGTCCATCTTGTTTAATGTATCATTTAAAGCTTGGGTTTCCTTATTTATCTTCATTTCGGATGATCTGTCCATTGGTGAAAGTGGGGTGTTAACGTCCCCTACTATGAATGTGTTACTGTCGATTTCCCCTTTTATGGTTGCTAGTATTTGCCTTATGTATTGAGGTGCTCCTATGTTGGGTGCATAAATATTTACAATTGTTATATCTTCTTCTTGGATCGATCCCTTGATCATTATGTAGTGTCCTTCTTTGTCTCTTCTAATAGTCTTTATTTTAAAGTCTATTTTGTCTGATATGAGAGTTGCTACTCCAGCTTTCTTTTGGTTTCCATTTGCATGAAATACCTTTTTCCATCCCCTTACTTTCAGTCTGTATGTACCTCTAGGTCTGAAGTGGGTCTCTTGTAGACAGCAAATATATGCATCTTGTTTTTGTATCCATT
>NW_006798808.1:0-281 GCF_000442215.2 Lipotes vexillifer | reverse complement strand
GGCCCGAGGCGCGGCGCACAACTGGCTCCGCCCACTCCGATGGCAAGCGAGCTTAGCCAATCCTGCAGGCGCCGGGAGCCTTTCAAAGAGATGCGCGGTGTCGCCTCCTAGCACAGCCTGTGTGCCGCCCAGCCCTCTGCTCCTTCTGGCGTCTGCAGTCATTCCTCCATTGGCCGCAGCTCCAGCTCCCTGGCAGCTGGAGAGCTGGGCCGGGAGTCGGCGGCGTGGGGCACCCCGCCCTGCGCCTCCCCTCTGCAAAAACGCAAAATGTGCTTTTCACT
>NW_006798807.1:0-236 GCF_000442215.2 Lipotes vexillifer | reverse complement strand
TCTGTGTCTTTATTCCTGTCCTGCCCCTAGTTGCTTCAAGACCATTTTTTTTTTTAGATTCCATATATATATGTTAGCATACAGTATTTGTTTTTCTATTTCTGATTTACATCACTCTGTATGACAGACTCAAGGTCCATCCACATCACTAAAAATAACTCAATTTCATTTCCTTTTATGGCTGAGTAATATTCCATTGTATATATATACCATATCTTCTTTATCCATTCATCTGT
>NW_006798806.1:0-338 GCF_000442215.2 Lipotes vexillifer | reverse complement strand
TGGTGGCGCAGTGGTTGAGAGTCTGCCTGCCGATGCAGGGGACACGGGTTCGTGCCCGGTCCGAGAAGATCCCGCATGCCCCGGAGCGGCTGGGCCCGTGAGCCATGGCTGCTGAGTCTGCGCTTCCGGAGCCTGTGCTCCGCAACGGAAGAGGCCACAACAGTGAGAGGCCCGCGTACGGCAAAAAAAAAAAAAAACAAAAAAAACCTATGTGGTAAAACACATAAACAGTGTAACATTTCTGATTCTGGGTAACCCAGCAAATTTTTTTTTTTTCGGTACGCGGGCCCCTCACTGTTGTGGCCTCTCCCGTTCCAGAGCACAGGCTCCGGATGCGC
>NW_006798804.1:0-307 GCF_000442215.2 Lipotes vexillifer | reverse complement strand
AAAGAGAATCTGCAGGGACTTCCCTGGCAGTCCAGTGGTTAAGATTTCACCTTCCAAAGCAGAGGGTGCGGGTTCGATCCCTGGTAGGGGGGCTAAGATCCCACATGCCTTAGGGCCAAAGAACCAAAACATAAAACAGAAACAGTATTGTAACGAATTCAATAAAGACTTTAAAAAGGGTCCACATCAGGGCTTCCCTGGTGGCACAGTGGTTGAGAGTCCGCCTGCCGAGGCAGGGGACACAGGTTCATGCCCCGGTCTGGGAAGATCCCACATGCCGTGGAGTGGCTAGGCCCGTGAGCCATGG
>NW_006798803.1:907104-937630 GCF_000442215.2 Lipotes vexillifer | reverse complement strand
TGTATTCGTGGGGAGGAAGGTGATCTCCGCGTCTTACTCCTCCGCCATCTTTCCACCGCCCCCCTCCAGAACACATTCTTTTCAAGTGCTCAAGGATCATTCTCTAGGACAGACCACATCTAGGTCTCAAAACAAGCCTCAACAAATTTAAGAAGATAGAAATTATTTCAAGCATCTTTTCTGAACACAACAGTATGAATCTGGAAATCAACCACTGGAAAAAGAAACGAGAAAAAAATGATTACATGGCGACTAAACAATATGCTATTATAAAAACCAATGGGTCAACAATGAATTCAAAAGGAAATAAAAACAATACCTCGAGACAAACAATAATGAAAGCACAACCTTACAAAATCTATGAGATAGAGCAAAAGCAGTTCTAAAAGGGAAGTTCATGGCAATACAAGCCATCCTCAAAAAATAAGAGAAATCCCCAGTAATCTAATGTACCACCTAAAAGAATCAGAAAAAGAAGAAACAAAACCTAAAGTCAGCAGAAGGAAGGAAATAATAAAGATCAGAGGAAATAAACAAAATAGCGACAAAAACAATGGAAAAAAATCAATAAAACCAAGAGTTGTTTTTTTTGAAAGGGAAAAGAAAATCAACATACTCCTGGCCATGCTCACCAAGGAGAAAAGAGAGAGGACCCGAATATACAAAATAAGAAATGAAAGGGGAGAATAACAATCGATACCACAGAAATACAAAATACCATAAGAAAATATTATGAACAGTTATACGCCAACAAAATGGACAACTTAGAAGAAATGGAAGTTTCTAGAAACATACAACCTGCCAAAATTTAATCAAGAAGAAACAGATAATTTAAAGAGGCCAATCACTAGAAGTGAAATAGAATCTGTAATTTAAAAAACCCCAAAACTCCCTACAAACAAAAGTCCAGGACTACAGGGCTTCACAGGTGAATTCTATGAAACATACAGAGAAGAAATTATACCTATCCTTCTCAAACTCTTCCAAAAGACTGAAGAGGAGGGAACACTCCCAAATCCATTCTATGAAGGCACTATCACTCTGATACAAAAACCAGACAAAGACTAGCAAAAACTAAAATTACAGGCCAATATCTTTGATAAATATAGATGCAAAAATCCTCAAGAAAATATCGGCAAACTGAATCCAACAACACATAAAAAGGATCCCACACCATAATCAAGTTGGATTCATTCCAGGGCTGCAAGGATGGTTCAACATACACAAATCAATCAATGTGATACACCACATCAACAAAAGACAAAACCCACATGATCATCTCCATACAGGCAGAAAAAGTATTTGATAAAATTCAACATCCATTCATTATAAAAATTCTTCCCAAATTTGGTACAGAGGGAACATGTCTCAACATAATAAAAGTTATTTATGACAAGCCCACAGCCAACATAATACTCAATGGTGAAAAGCTGAAAGACTTCCCACTAAATTCAGGAACAAGACAAGGATGCCCACTTTCATCACTTCTATTCAACACAGGATTGGAAATACTAGCCACAGTAATCAGACAAGAAAAAGACATAAAGCGTATCCAAGTTGGAAGGGAAGAGGTAAAATTGTCATTATATGTGGATGACATGATACTCTATATAGAAAACCCGAAACACTCCACACAAACTATTTGAACTAATAAATGAATTCAGCAAGGTAGCAGGATACAAGATGAATATACAGTAATCAATTGCATTTCTTTACACTAACAATGAAATGTCAGGAAGGGAATGTAAAAAAACAATCCCTTTTAAAATCACATCAAAGAGCCCAAAATATTTAGGAATAAACCTAAGGAGGTTAAAGACTTACACTCAGCAAACTATAAAACATTGATAAAGGAAACTGAAGATGTTTCAAGGAAATGGAAAGATATTCCATGTTCCTGAATTGGAAAAATTAATATAGCTAAAATGGCCATATTACCCAAAGCAATATATAGATTTAATGTGATCCCTATCAAATTCCCCATGACATTTTTCACAGAACTAGAAAATAAATCCTAAAATATGTATGGGCCTACAAAAAAGCCCAGAATTGCCAAAGCAATCCTGAGGAAAAATTAGAAGACAGAGGCATAACCCTTCCAGACTCTGAACTATACTACAAAGCTACATTAGTCAAAACAGCATGGTATTGGCACAAAAACAAATATATGGATCAATGGAACAGAACAGAGATCCCAGAAATACACCCATACACCCACAGTCAATTAATCTATGACAAAGGGGTAAAAACATACAATGGACAAAAGACAGTCTCTTCAGCAAGGGGTGTTGGGAAAGCTGGACAGTTGCACGTAAATCAATGAAGTTAGAACACTTTTTCATACTACACACAAAAATAAAGTCAAAATGGCTTAAAACTTAAATATAAGACATGACACCTTAAAACTAGAGGATAACATAAGCAAAACATTTTCTGACATAAACTGTACCAATATTTTAAGTCAGTCTCCCAAGGCAAAAGAAATAAAAGCAAAATAAACAAATTGGACCTAAAGGGACCTGTGTAAGCTTTTGCAGAGCAAAGGAAACCATAAACAAAACAAAAACACAACTTACAGAATGGTGTGTACTTTAAATTTACAGTACATCTCAATTCCAACTGATCACCTTGCAAGTGCTCAGCACCATATGTGGGGTGTGGGTGGCTATGGGACAGTGTGGTCCCCGACTAGACCATCTACTCCTGCAACTGGAAGGGGAACCCTGGTGCTATTTTCAATAACTGGGCGCAGAAGTTGTGGCCCAGTGATGTAATTTACTCACTTGCTCCGTGTGGTTTATTATTATTCCTTCTGGGCCCAAGTCCCTACTGAGGCAATCTATTCGACTTTACACAGAAACAAGCCTCTCCATTCATATCTTAGATTAAAGCAATATGGAATCCTAAAAGGAAAGCATGGAATTTACATGTGTTGTTCATTCTTCCTTAACTACACACGGAGATACCTTAAACAAACAAAAACATTACCTTTGGACACAGCCTGTTTAGGAATTTATGGTCATAAACGTTTACATATTCTCTAATTGCACAGAAAGAAAAATGTTTTTAATAAGTCAATATAAGCCTGTGATCAGTTTTCTATAAATTATTTGTTTTTCTCTCCTTTTCAATCTTCTTTTACTGAATTTTTTGGAATTAATTACTTTCCATTAAATTTTACAACAAAGATTTGATTCGTCTCCTGTTTTCTTTACTCATTTTATATTTAAACAAATACAACTTCTCCTATTGTGAATCTCCTTTTCTGGTCATTATTTCCACAAAGTCTATTTTTCCCAAGTGAAATTTTACATATTTACATTTTGTTAAAAGATTTTTAGTCATTTTAATTAAGTGACAGGTTTTACTGCATACATCCTTTTTACTTTAAAGAATACTTTTTAAATGTTTACTATCATTTTAGACTTACAGAGAGCAAAAATAGTACAGAGTTCCTTTATACCCTTCACCCAACCTCCTCTTAAATTAACATCTTACATAACCATAGGACAATTCTCAAAACTAAGGAAGTAACATCAGGACAATACTATGACCTAAACTACCAACTTTATTCAGGTTCTGCCAGTTTTTCCACAGTTGTTTCTCAGTTCCAGGATCCGTTCCAGGACCCACCTTACACTTACTCATTGCCTCTCTTTATTCTCCCTTAATCTGTGACCATTCCCATCTTTCCTAGCTTTGAGACTTTAAAAAATTTTATTTATTTATTTATGGCTGCGTTGGGTCTTCATTGCTGTGCGCGGACCTTCTCTAGTTGCAGCAAGTGGGAGCTACTCTTCCTTGGGATGTGCAGGCTTCTCATTGCGGTGGCTTCTTTTGTTGTGGAGCACAGCCTCTGGGCGAGTGGGCTTCAGGAGTTGTGGCTCGTGGGCTCTAGAGAGCAGGCTCAGTAGTTGTGGCACACGGGCTTAGCTGCTCCGCAACATGTGGGATCTTCCCAGACCAGGGCTCGAACCCGTGTCCCCTGCATTGGCAGGTGGAAGCTTAACCACTGTGCCACCAGGGAAGTCCCCCGGCTTTGAGACTTTTGAAAGGAGTGGTCAGTTACTTTGTAGACTGTTCCTCTATATGTGCTGTCTGATGTATTCTCATGATTAGACTGAGATTATGCAATATTGGGAAGGAGGGCTCTAGAGAGCAGGCTCAGTAGTTGTGGCACACGGGCTTAGCTGCTCCGCAACATGTGGGATCTTCCCAGACCAGGGCTCGAACCCGTGTCCCCTGCATTGGCAGGTGGAAGCTTAACCACTGTGCCACCAGGGAAGTCCCCCGGCTTTGAGACTTTTGAAAGGAGTGGTCAGTTACTTTGTAGACTGTTCCTCTATATGTGCTGTCTGATGTATTCTCATGATTAGACTGAGATTATGCAATATTGGGAAGGACACCACAGGGTGGTAAGCTGTTCCCAGGGCATCACATCATGGGGTACATGACGATGTACCTCATTTCTGACGATGTTAACCTTAGTTGCTTGGTTAAGGTGGTGACTGCCAGTTTTCTTTACCATAAAGTTACTGTCTTTCCCCTTGTTATTAATAAACATCTATTTGGGGAAAGATACCTTGAGACTATGCAAATACCTTGCTTCTCCTTAAGGCTTCACCCACTAATTTTAGCATCTATCTGTGGACTTGACTGCAGCAATTACTGCTATGGTGCTCTATGGGGAATGTCTATTTCCCTCATTCCCTCCATGCTTATTAGTTGAAATTCTTCTATAAGAAGGAGTTGTCCCTTCTCCTTCCTTCATTCATTCATTCACTCATTATATCAATATGAACTAGAGGATATTTATTTCATTTCTTATTATTTGGGTTTCTGACCTGACAGCCAAAATCTCAACACTGAAAATGGAAGGAAAGTCTGAAAATTATCATTATCTCACTATCCAAGTTAGGGTAAGAGAAACCTACTTCCCTGACTTAAGCCAAACGATATGAAGAAGACACAGCCTGGAAAGGGGCAGGAAGCCCATAGGCAATGGCCCCAGGCATGACTGACCTTCTCAGAGGGCCTCTGCTGGTGGGGACAGGACCTGCTGTCTTCAGACTCTCAGTCAGTCCAATCAGGATTTAAATCCTGAGAGAGTGTCTGTCCCTTGACTGGGGGAGGCAGAGGGCTGATGACATTCATACCAGGCTGCGTATGTGGGGAAGAGAAGAAATACATGTTAAGACCTTAAGCCCAGAAGACAGCTTCTCAGGTTGCTCTGAGGGACAGCTCCGAAGAGGTAAGGGAGGAGCCAAATATAAGGGAGGGTTTCCCTGGTGGCGCAGAGGTTAAGACTCCATCCACCAATGCAGTGGACACAGGTTCGAGCCCTGGTCCAGGAAGATCCCACATGCCGCGGAGCAACTCAGCCCACACGCAACAACTACTGAGCCTGCACTCTAGAGCCCATGAGCCACAACTACTGAGCACTCGAGCCACAACTACTGAAGCCCGCGTGCCTAGAGTCCGTGCTCCATAACAAGAGAAGCCACTGCAATGAGAAGCCCGCACATCACAACAAAGAGTAGCCCCCACTCGCTGCAACTAGAGAAAGACTGCGCACAGCAACGAAGACCCAATGAAGCCAAAAATAAATAAATAAAATAAATATCTATGCCAATAAAATGGACAACCTGGAAGAAATGGAAAAATTCTTAGAAATGCACAACCTGCCAACACTGAATCAGGAAGAAACAGAAGATATGAACAGACCAATCACAAGCACTGAAATGGAAACTGTGATTAAAAATCTTCCAAGAAACAAAAGCCCAGGACCAGATGGCTTCACAGGCGAATTCTATCAAACATTTAGAGAAGAGCTAACACCTATCCTTCTCAAACTCTTCCAAAATATAGCAGAGGGAGGAACACTCCCAAACTCATTCTACGAGGCCACCATCACCTTGATACCAAAACCAGACAAGGATGTCACAAAGAAAGAAAACTACAGGCCAATATCACTGATCAACATAGATGCAAAAATCCTCAACAAAATACTAGCAAAGAGAATCCAACAGCACATTAAAAGGATCATACACCATGATCAAGTGGGGTTTATTACAGGAATGCAAGGATTCTTTAATATACGCAAATCAATCAGTGTGATAAACCATATTAACAAATTGAAGGAGAAAAACCATATGATCAACCCAATGGATGCAGAGAAAGCTTTTGACAAAATTCAACACCCATTTTTGATAAAAACCCTGCAGAAAGTAGGCATAGAGGGAACTTTCCTCAACATAATAAAGGCCATATATGACAAACCCACAGCCAACATCATCCTCAATGGTGAAAAACTGAAAGCATTTCCACTAAGATCAGGAACAATACAAGGCTGCCCACTGTCACCACTCTTATTCAACATAGTTTTGCAAGCTTTAGCCACAGCCATCAGAGAAGAAAAGGAAATAAAAGGAATCCAAATTGGAAAAGAAGAAGTAAAGCCGTCACTGTTTGCAGATGACATGATACTATACATAGAGAATCCTAAAGATGCTACCAGAAAACTACTGGAGCTAATCAATGAATTTGGTAAAGTAGCAGGATACAAAATTAATGCACAGAAATCTCTGGCATTCCTATCTACTAGTGATAAAAAATCTGAAAGTGAAATCAAGAAAACACTCCCATTTACCATTGCAAGAAAAAGAATAAAATATCTAGGAATAAACCTACCTAAGGACACAAAAGACCTGTATGCATTAAATTATAAGACACTGATGAAAGAAATTAAAGATGATACAAACAGATGGAGAGATATACCATGTTCTTGGATTGGAAGAATCAACATTGTGAAAATGACTCTACTCCCCAAAGCAATCTATAGATTCAATGCAATCCCTATCAAACTACCACTGGCATTTTTCACAGAACTAGAACAAAAAATTTCACAATTTGTATGGAAACACAAAAGACCCCGAATAGCCAAAGCAATCTTGAGAACAAAAAATGGAGCTGGAGGAATCAGGCTGCCTGACTTCAGACTATACTACAAAGCTACAGTAATCAAGACAGTATGGTACTGGCACAAAAACAGAAAGATAGATCAATGGAATAGGATAGAAAGCCCAGAGATAAACCCATGCACATATGGTCACCTTATCTTTGATAAAGGTGGCAGGAACGTACAGTGGAGAAAGGACAGCCTCTTCAATAAGTGGTGCTGGGAAAACTGGACAGGTACATGTAAAAGTATGAGATTAGACCACTCCCTAACACCATACACAAAAATAAGCTCAAATTGGATTAAAGACCTAAAGGTAAGGCCAGAAACAATCAAACTCTTAGAGGAAAACATAGAACACTATGACATAAATCACAGCAAGATCCTTTTTGACCCACTTCCTAGAGAAATGGAAATAAAAACAAAAATAAACTAATGGGACCTAATAAAACTTCAAAGCTTCTGCACAGCAAAGGAAACCATAAACAAGACCAAAAGACAACCCTCAGAATGGGAGCAAATGTTTGCAAATGAAGCAACTGACAAAGGATTAATCTCCAAAATTTATAAGCAGCTCATGCAGCTCAATTACAAAATAACAACCCAATCCAAAAATGGGCAGAAGACCTAAACAGACATTTCTACAAAGAAGATATACAGACTGCAAACAAACACATGAAAGAATGCTCAATATCATTAATCATTAGAGAAATGCAAATCAAAACTACAATGAGATATCATCTCACACCAGTCAGAATGGCCATCATCAAAAAATCTAGAAACAATAAATGCTGGAGAGGGTGTGGAGAAAAGGGAACACTCTTGCACTGCTGGTGGGAATGTGAATTGGTTCAGCCACTATGGAGAACAGTATGGAGGTTCCTTAAAAAACTACAAATAGAACTACCATATGACCCAGCAATCCCACTACTAGGTATATACCCTGAGGAAACCAGAATTCAGAAAGAGTCATGTACCAAAATGTTCATTGCAGCTCTATTTACAATAGCCCGGAGATGGAAACAACCTAAGTGCCCGTCGTCGGATGAATGGATAAAGAAGATGTGGCACATATATACAATGGAATATTACTCAGCCATAAAAAGAAACGAAATTGAGCTATTTGTAATGAGGTGGATAGACCTAGAGTCTGTCATACAGAGTGAAGTAAGTCAGAAAGAGAAAGACAAATACCGTATGCTAACACATATATATGGAATTTAAGGAAAAAAATGTCATGAAGAACCTAGGGGTAAGACAGGAATAAAGACACAGACCTACTGGAGAAGGGACTTGAGGATATGGCGAGGCGGAAGGGTGAGCTGTGATAAAGCGAGAGAGAGGCATGGACATATATACACTACTAAATGTAAGGTAGATAGCTAGTGCGAAGCAGCCACATAGCATAGGGAGATCAGCTCAGTGCTTTGTGACCGCCTGGAGGGGTGGATAGGGAGGGTGGGAGGGAGGGAAAAGCAAGAGGCAAGAGATATGGGAACATATGTATATGTATAACTGATTCATAAAACTGATTCATGTATAACTTTGTCATAAAGCAGAAACTAACACACCATTGTAAAGCAATTATACCCCAATAAAGATGTTAAATAAATAAATAAACAATTTTTTTTTTAAAGTTATACAAAATATATAGGAGCTTTCCAACAAAAACCAGGTAGTCAGAACATCAAAAGATTAGTGTTAAAGAAAACCAAACATCTCAAGTTATTGAATTTAGTGCTTTACTAGGTATGGGAAGATGCAAGAGTCTGGGCTCATTGAAATCGTTCCTTTGATATGCAACTTAACTATCTAAGGCAAGTATCCTGCTTTTCTCCATCCTGAATCCCCTCAGGGTTAACAGGCACGGCAGCTGCAGTGGCTGCTGGCTTGATGGCTGGCAACATCCTTTGTTTACTGATATGGCAGGCAGCACTTTTCATCCACAGTGCCTCCCCTTCGTCATAAATTCGACCAACATTTGGGAGGCATTTCAGGAACAATTTCGTCCCATGGCACTAGGAATTCTCACTCCTCTATCAGGTGAAGATTCTGTTGACAGGCCGTTCAATGTGCTGATCTTTTCTGGATCAGGCCCTATTGATAATCTATAATTCTCTGGATTACCTGTTTTAGTAGCCTATTATGATCTGGGAAATGTTTTCACTTGTTGCTTCTTCCCATACCTAGAGTTGCACAATTACAATGATTCTATGTAGAGTTATATATATGATTAACTCTCTCAAGACATCATTAATTTTGTTGGAGGCCTGGATACACATTGGGAAATGCAAGAGACAACAATCTTATAAAACAGACAGGATATAAGTAATACAGATAGTAACATTAATAAAGTCATAATGCAGCAGAGAGAGACACAAACCATAAACAAATTGAAAATAAAGAGAACAAATTAAAACAATCATTAGTACAACTAGTTGTAATCTGGTTGCAATAAACCATCAAGTCCACAGGGGAGTCAGCTGGAGAAGCCAAATTCTGGAAGGATCAGGTAGAGGAAAAAAATATATGTTTCATCTTTGTTTACCAAGGTATACTTTATCAACTCATTGTAGGTCATAGCATAAGAGGAAACGTTTTTCTAGAAAACAAAGATTAAAAGCTGGTATATTTCAGAAAAAGTCATATAATTATAAATCATTTATCAGTTCATTTGGTCCCATGTAATTAATCCCTGTTGATCTGGATTAAATCTGGTTTTCCACCAGAGTTTTGTAATTTCTTATGCAGTTTAGTGGTATGATCTAAAAGCTATCAGAAACATATTTATCAAAAAGTTTTATGAACTTTCTTGAATATCTTCATTTTATAAAAGCATCAGAGTAAAACAATGATTGTCTGTAAACCACAAAAGACTTAAAATAGCAGGGTTGAAGATCTGATTACAATGCAATTGACAAGAAACTTGGATATTTCTGTGACATACAACATTTTAAGATAATAACTAGAATTATGACTGAAAACATTATACTAGGACATATCACATTTTTAGGAATTCCATATAAATTTTGGAATATCTATTGATATATTAATGACATTTATCCATACAATATAAGGCTTATCTCCAATCACTTGACAATGCTTCTCAAGTAATTTAACATACCAAATAAGCCCAATTACTCTAATTTTCCTCTCTGAGACGTCTCAAGGTTCCTCTGAAGCATCCCAGAGTTAGCTGGAGGTCAAAAAATCTTTAGTTTGAATTTGATATTTGAAAAGCTTGTCAAAAACATAAAAAAGCTTTCAAAACACTTGTTCCAAAAGGATCATAGGTCACTGTGAAACAATACTTATTCACTTAACCAAAGTGACAAAAAGATTTCAAAAAACAAATACAGACCACTTAAAGGCAAAGAAACTCACACAATCTGTTACCAAAAGCAGTATTCCAAGAAAACTTTGTTCTCTTAACAGAGAGAGGAACAAAATCCAGTCTTGCATCAGCCTACTTTTATAACAAAATCTATTTATCTAACTAAATTTAATCTAATCCCAGACTGACCATGTACAAAACTCCTTTTCAGGGCTCCCTTTCTAGAAACCTACAACTTTCTGTTTCCATATTAGTTTGTCCCTTATATTCCCATCCAAAAACAAACAACTAACCAGCTCTAGGACACAATCATTCTTTCCCCTTAACAAAATGTTTTTCCATTCCTCACACTTTCTTTTGCTGATAACGCACATCCTACTTTCCTTGCATACTGAAATGTTTCCCTTATTATCTTGATAGCTTTAATTACATATTACAATTTTAACCCTTAAAAACCTTAATCTTATGGTTTTTAAGGGTTAAAATCTTAACCTTAATGTGGGTCCTGGAAGATCCCACATGCCGTGGAGCAACTAAGCATGTGTGCCACAACTACTGAGCCCATGTGCCACAACTATTGAGCCTGCACTCTAGAGCCTGTGAGCCACAACTACTGAGTCCACATGCCACAACTACTGAAGCCCACATGCCTAAAGCCCATGAAGAGAAGCCACCGCAGTGAGAAACTCACTCACATCTCAACAAAGAGTAGACCCCACTCACTGCAACTAGAGAAAGCCCACGCGCAGCAATGAAGACCCAACACAGCCAAAAGTAAATAATTTTATAAATATTAACTTGGTATGGTAATGTTTTCATAAGTTGTAAAATAAAGGTAAACGAGAGAATAATTTTAATTTAATTTATTTATTTTTATAAATTTATTTACTTTTGCCACCAGGGAACCCTCCAGTGGTTTGAGTTTTAAAAGGCTACTTTTTCCTTTTTTGCCCCCTTGGTTTCAAGTTCTACCTGATTGAGCTAATTAGGCTCAGTCTCAGGTCCTCACGGGATCTATTTACACTTCTGTCTTGTAGAGATTTGCAAGACAAAAACAGTTGCTTTTAATTCCCCAAAGAACCAGTCTGTCACCTAAATGATGTTAAAAGATTGATTTGCACAGCTATATTTTCATTAATTTGATTTTCTATGTTAGTGAGAAGACTTCCAACTAAACCAAAATTTAAGAGTTCTATGTTCTAGGGACTTCCCTGGTGGCACAGTGGTTAAGAATCCACCTGCCAATGCAGGAGACACGGGTTTGATCCCTGGTCTGGGAAGATCCCACATGCCACGGAGCAACTAAGCCCATGTGCCACAACTGCTGAGCCTGCACTCTATAGCCCACAAACCACAACTACTGAGCCCACGTGCCACAATTACTGAAGCTCGCATGCCCTAGAGCCCGCACGCCACAACTACTGAAGCCTGTGTGCCGCAGCTACTGAGCCTGAGTGCTGCAACTACTGGAGCCCACGCACCCAGAGCCTGTGCTCTGCAGCAAGAGAAGCCACCGCAATGAGAAGCCCGCGCACTGCAACGAAGAGTAGCCCCCCGCTCGCGTCAACCAGAGAAAGCCTGCGTGCAGCAATGAAGGCCCAATACAGCCAAAAAATAAATAAAATTTTTAAAAGAGTTCTAATGGAATCTAAATTAAAAAATGGTCATGAAGAACCTAGGGGCAGGATGGTAATAAAGACGTAGACCTACTAGAGAATGGAACTGAGAACATGGGGAGGGGGAAGGGTAAGCTAGGACAAAGTGAGAGAGTGGCATGGACATATATACACTACCAAATGTAAAACCAATAGCTAGTGGGAAGCAGCTGCATAGCACAGGGAGATCAGCTAGTTGC
Source organism: Lipotes vexillifer (assembly GCF_000442215.2). Classification (NCBI taxonomy): domain Eukaryota; kingdom Metazoa; phylum Chordata; class Mammalia; order Artiodactyla; family Lipotidae; genus Lipotes; species Lipotes vexillifer. The sequence goes on along the minus strand of NW_006798803.1, from coordinate 925,483 downwards.
TTTGTGACCACCTAGAGGAGTGGTATAGGGAGGGTGGGAGGGCGCGAGATGCAAGAAGGAAGAGATATGGGGATATATGTATATGTATAGCTGATTCACTGTTATAAAGCAGAAACTAACACATCGTTGTAAAGCAATTACACTCCAATAAAGGTGTTAAAAAATAAATAAAAATAAAAGAGTTCTATGTTCTAGAACTTTAGGGTTTAATTCATCATGCCTTCTAAAGCTTTCATAAGGCAGTCAACAAAGGCCCTCTTTCTGAGGGCACAAGTTAAACTCAGAGCAAAATCTCTACTATTAATTAGCCCCTGAATATTGGTTCCCAGTATTTTTTTTTTTTTTTTTTGTAAAGAGCTCAGGTAACCCTATTAGTTTCCTTTAGTATGTTTCATTAATATTTCCTGAGGGGCAAATCTACTTGGGGAAGTATTCCCCAGTGAAACATGTCTATCCCACAACGTAATTAAGCAAAGGAGATGTAACTGAGGGGAAACACTGAAACCGCTCACCCTGGCCAGGCACCACAGTAACTATTTGCCCAAGTTATCTTAAACAGGAGGTCCTGGTAAGGAACACAGAACTAACAAGCCACCACCAACTGGAAGAATTCGGGAAAGGTCAAAAGGACACACCAGTCCATATGTCCTACCAACCTCCCAGAATCCTCCTCGCTGGAATCCATCCTGGCTGAGTGATGCTTGTGCCACCGGGAAGGACCCTGAGTCAGAATGATAGGCCAGAGACAACCCGGAAACTAATCCCATTACCATAAAACCAGAGACTGCGAGCCACATGGCAGAGCAGTCCTCCTGGGTTCCCTTACCCTCCTGCTCTCTGCCCAGGCGCCCCTTCCCAATAAGGTCTCCTGCGTTGTCAGCGTGTGTGTGTCCTCCGACAATTCATTTCCGAATGTTAGACAAGAGCCCACTCTCGGGCCCTGGAAGGGGTCCCCCTTCCTGCAACATAACCATCGTATATAAAGCCCATTTAAACATACCAATTTTTACAAACTTTAATCTCAATTCTATATATTTTAGTTTACATTAGGACTCAATCAACAAGCCTCGGTTTTACAACGAGTCCTAGAGCTTTCCTTACTTATTTTATCTATTTTGTATAAAAGGTTCTGGGGTCCCCAGTGAGGGGTTAAGCCCAGAGACTCAGGCTCTTTTGTCAGTCTTTTAACTTGATTAATTGGCCTAATTGTTGTCCCAAGTAATTGTTGGTCAGGTATCTCAATATAATTTTCTTCCAGCTGTATATGTTTTTTAAACTGGGGTAAACAGAGCGGACTTGTTTGGGGCCATTTAATGTTGAGGACAAACAGGGGGTTCCTCTGGCCCATCCAACCTTAAGTAGTGTTGTATCAAACCTTTGATTTAATCCCATCAATGTCCATTTTATTTCTCTCATCTTAAAATAACCACCTAAAGATTTCTTTATCCATTTGGGACAAGCCCCTGTAAAATTTCCACCTGGTTGGGAAAAAGTCTCTAGACTTCAGGTTTTTTTTAGTCTGTTAATCAACCTAATTAACATTAATTATTCTAATGTTTTCATTAGCATCTGTAAGACCCATTGAGGGAAAGAAGAGAACATAAATAGGATTCCCAAAATGGTTTTTCTTGTTTGTTTTAAACTAAAGGAGTTCTTAGGTTAACCATTAGATATATTTTTTCTACTTTTTTTTTAATAGGCACCAATAAAACAGCTGTTTATAATGAGAGGTCTCGAAAAATTTACCAATTTAGAGTTTTTCCAATTTAAAGGATCCATCATCTGCCATTAATGAGATATATCTTAACAGTGACTCAAACCAATAAGACACAAGAGGCTTCCCCACAAGAGAGCGTGAAGGATGCCACCTAAACAAGATCCAGAAAGTTTATTCCCAAAAACAGTCTAAGAAAGTAAAGGCCTTCATTGTACTTCCTGATGCAAGAAAGTCAAAATGGTAAAAAGCCCCTGAGAGTTGGCACAGACAAAAGACTGCTCAGAATCCCAGTCTAATCTACTGGCGGCCAAAAGTACACCACATGTATACCTTTTGGAAGGCAGAGACCGAGTTCTCAAAACATACATACACACATACACATATACATGTGGTGTACTTTTGACCGCCAGTACAGTTTTTGCCTGGTCATCAAAGAAACATGTGGCCCTGCGTTATCCTGATGGAAGAGTATGCATTTTCTGTTGACTAATTTTGGACACTCTTTGCTGAGTGCTGCTTTCAGTTGGTCTAACTGGGAGCAGTACTTGCTGGAATCGTTTGGTTTTCTGGAAGGAGCTCATAATACAGGACTCCCTTCCAATCCTACCATATACACAATGTCACCTTCTTTGGATGAAGACCAGCCTTTGGTGTGGTTGGTGGTGGTTCATTTCGCTTGCCCCACGATCTCTTCCATTCCACATTATTGTACAGTATCCACTTTTCATTGCCCGTCACAATTTGTTTTAAAAAAAGGAATGTTTTCGTTATGTTTAAGTAAAGAATCGCGTGCGGAAATACAGTCAAGGTTTTTTTCGCTTAACTTATGTGGAACCCAAACATCAAAGCGATTAACATAACCAAGCTGGTGCAAATGATTTTCAGTGCTTGATTTGGATATTTTGAGTATGTCAGCTTTCTCCCAGGTGGTATAACGTTGATTGTTCTCAATTAATGTCTCAATTTGATCGCTATCAACTTTAACTGGTCTGACCGTCTTGGAGCATCGTACAGCGAGCAAGAAACCTCCAGCATGAAACTTTGCAAACCACTTTTGACAGGTTCGATCAGTCACAGCACCTTCTCCATACACTGCACAAATCTTTTTTTGCATTTCAGTTGTGTTTTTTACCTTTCTTGAAATAATAAAGCATAATATGCTAAAAATGTTTTTTTCTTCAATATTCAATATTAAAATGGCTACACAAAAATTCACCAATTTTGATGTTTTTTTTTAAATGCACGCTGATACGACAGCTTTCACAATACAATCTAACATAATTGTTTCAAATGACATTAAAGACAATTAAGCGCTACTAGAGCCACCTTATGGAAAAAACTGAATGAACATTTTGGCCAACCCAATAAGTACTCGTAAGCTTTAGTTTTTATTTAAATTTTTAAAAGTTTCTTTTGAAGTGGACCATTTTTAAAGCCTTTCTTTAATTTGTTACAATATTACTTGTTTTTTTTTTTTTTTTTACGTTTTGGCTTTTTGGCTGTGAGGCATGTAGGATCTTAGCTCCCCAACAAGGGATCAAACCCACACCTCTTACATTAGAAGGCAAAGCCTTAAGCACTGGACCACCAGGGAAGCCCTGGTACTTGTAAGTTTTATATGTACATAAACCTGGCTGGGACATTAGTTGGAAACTGGCAATCTGTTGTTCCTTTTTCTTTTGTTTTGGAAGCTTTGTTTCCCATTCCAAGGTTGGTTTGTTGAGATAAATTTTACTTCAACACACTTTTTTTTTTTTTTAACAAACTCTATTAAAGTAGCCAATTCAAGGAAAAATGATAGGCCAGTCTTCTACTTAATTACCCAGGCCAACCCTACTCAGTGTCTTTCAAATGAGCAAAGTCCTCCCAGTCTTTCAACTGAGGATAAACCATTCAGTGTCTAAACTGAGCAAAATTTTCCCAGTGTCTTTCACTGAGGATGACACAGGTGCCTCTTGAAACTAAGTTTCAAGGATAACGTACTCCTCCAGAGAGTTTAAACACCACTGGATAAAACCTAGGATCATCAGCCAATAATGGGAGGTCCAAGAACCAGGAAAGACTCACCCAAATTCGTCTGGACTCTCTGACGACGTGCATGGACCAAAGAGGCCTCTGCTGGTACCAAAGCTCCAGATCCTCGTAGAGTTCAGGTGAAGAAGACAAGTCTGCTCTGGGCCCTTCGTGGTCACCAAAACCGTCAACTGAAAAAAAAAACAAAAAAAAAAAAGCACAACCTAAAAGTTGAGGATTATGTTTTATTTAGCAGATTTTCTGAGGACTTAAACCCGGAAGATAGCCTCTCAGACTGCGCTGAGGGATTGCTCCAAAGAAGTCAGGGAGGAACCAGGATATACAGGGGTTTTTGCAACAAAAACCAGGTAGTGGGAACATCAAAAGGTTATGTTAAGGAAAACCAGACATCTCACGTTAATGAATTTAGCACTTTTCTAGGTATGGGAAGATGCAAGGGTCTGGGTTAACTGAAATCATTCCTTTGAAACGCACCTTAACTATCTAAGCCCAGTATCCTGATTTTCTCCATCCCATATGCCTTCAAGGGTGCACAGTCGGGGGCGGCAGCAGTGGCTGCTGGCTTGATGTCTGCAACATCCTTTGTTTACTGATATGGCAGGTGACATTTTTCATCCACACCAGAAACCACCGTCACCTTTCAGTCCCTTGGTAATCACGCCTTGTTCTTGCCCTGTCCTCAGGAGCAAAGGTTGAAGCCACGCTTCCTCCCCTTCTCCCCCCACAAACAAGCAGCATCCTCAGTGGGTTGCTCCACCCTGAAACATCCCTGTCTGCAACCCACTCAAAGCAAGTTCAGTGTCATCTCTGACCTCACCACAATCTTTGAGGAAAACAAAAAATAACTCCTAATGATATGATGTGGTGTATTAGAAAGGGCAGTGACCCAGTGGCTGGGGCAGCATTCTGGTCTCCCTGGCCTCTGGGGAAATCTCTTCACCTGTCTAGGTGGGGCTCTACCTCTTCCTCTGTCAAGTGGGCACAGTGGCCTTGATAATCTCCTAGGTCTCTTGAGAGGCTAAAAGTCTAATTAAAATTTGAAAATTCAAGTGCACTAGAGAGAGACCCATAATGAAGGTCATGTCATATGAGAAAAAGTTGAAGAAATGGGGCCTTCGGGCTTCCCTGGTGGCGCAGTGGTTGAGAGTCCGCCTGCCGATGCAGGGGACACGGGTTCGTGCCCCGGTCTGGGAAGATCCCACATGCCGCGGAGCGGCTGGGCCGGTGAGCCATGGCCGCTGAGCCTGCGCGTCCGGAGACTGTGCTCCGCAGCGGGAGAGGCCACGGCAGTGAGAGGCCCGCGTACCGCAAGAAAAAAAAGAAAAAAAAGAAACGGGGCCATCTAAGAGTCTGTAAAACAGAAAGACATATTTCATAAAATCGTGGATTCTTAACGTTGGAGGAGGCCTTGCAGCTGTTTTTCCAAACCCTAACGTGCACACGAACCACTTGGAGAGCCCCTTGGAATGCAGACTGTGATTTAGCAGGTCTGGGAGGGGGCTGTTTTCTCCAGGAACCACACTTGGAGGACCAAGCCTCTAGGGTATATCCGTAGTTCTCACCATGACAGCTCATGGGGATCACTTGGTTCTTACCTTGATAGCACATGGGGATCACTCGAGAAGCTTAAAAAAAGAAAATTGTGCCTGGGCTTCCTGCCGCCCCTCCTTCCCCCGCCGACGAGATTCTGATTTGTTTGGGAGGTTCCAGAACTCCCCGGTGATTCTAATCTGCAGCCAAGTCTGAGAAACCACTCCCCTAGATCAGCGCTTCTCAACTTCAGCACAGATCATCATCACCTGGAGGGCTTGTTAAAACACACTTCACAGGGCCCCAACGCAGAGATTCTGACTCAGCAGGTCTGGGGTGCAGCCTCAAATCTGCATTTCCAACCAGCTCCTAGGTGATGCTGACTCTGCTGGTCCGGTGGCCCTGGAGGTCATCTAATTTCACAGCGATATTTCCCATGTGGGAGACCAAGATGAAATGACCCTCTCAAGGTCTCTTTGTACCGTATCTCCTGACCCCGGTCCGGAGCTATTTCCCCTGCCAATCCTTCCAGCTTTCCCTTCGCGTCCCGCATTCCTCCTCAAGTCCACTGCTGAGCCGCTAAACGCCAGCACGGACCGATGCTCTGGGGCTCCGGGCCCCTTGTGTTGGGAGGCCCTTGAACTGTCCCCACCTGGACAGTCCCACGCGAAGACCTGCGGGCTGGCTCTGCCGCTGCCGGGAACGCCGCACGCTGGGCTCGAACGCGTCTCTAGCCTTCTGCGAGCTCTCCCGAAATGGGTCGGAGGCGGAGCCCGCGTGAGGGGCGCGAGACGCCAGGAACACTACTGGGACCCTCGGGGAGGGTTACCATGGCAACCGACGCCCTCCCACTTGGTGATCCGACGCCCAAGCCAGGGCGGCCCGGACCGAAGAAGGGGATTGGTGCGCCGGGGGGCGGGTTTGCGCGCAGAGACTATAAAGGCGCCGCGCGCGCCGAGCTTCAGTTTCTGTTCCGCGCTCCCGGACTTCTGCCCGCGTGCAGCTGCAGCTCCAGCTCCGGCGCCGCAGCAGCGCAGCATCTCTGGGCGGCTGCGTCGGAAGGTCAGTGCGGAGGCGGCCGGATGCTTCCCCTGCGGCTGACCCTGGGGGCTGAGCCTCTTCAGAAACCGAGGCTGACTGTGCAGGTCCTGTTGACCACATGGCCCCCGCTGGCCCGATCGGTGTGACGCGGCGCGGGGCTGGAGACCCAGCGCTCCCGAGCGCGAGCGGGGGTCCCCAGAAGTCGCCGCGGAGCTGGGAGGCCGGGGGAGGGCCGGGGCACTGCTGGGGTCGCTAGGTGCGGCTCCTGGCCCTTCCTACTTTTCAGAAGGGCACACCCTGCCAGGGAATAGGGGCGGGAGCGGCTGTTCTCATAAAACCGGTTTATCCAGCCATGCTGGGAAGCGGAAGCCGGAGACCCGCGTGCGGCCCAAGTCCCCGCGTCTCCTTGGGTTCCCTTTCTCGGGCCGGCGCGCGTAGGAGGGAGTATGGGGGCGCTCCGCGAAGCCAGATCCCCCCCCATAAAAACCCTCTGTGTAGCTCACACTGAGAGCTCCGGGATTTTTTCCCCCGACCCTTTCTGGCTTTCGGATCAACCCCACCTTAAGTCTAGACTTTACCAGCTGGTTGATGGAGTCTTTACACTGACTGAGCAGTTTGCTAAGTGCTTTTCTAAATTGCTTTTATTAAATCCTCCCAGCAGGCTAATGTGGTGGTCCGATCATTTCCCCCTTTCTAAGGATGGGGAAACTTGAGGTTTGGCGAGGTGGTGTACGCAGGCTCGCACGGCGAGCGAGGGAGGGCCGTGTCTGGCCTCGAACGCCCTCGGCTCGAGGGTGCGGTCCTCCTGGGGAGCGGCGAGGAGGAGTAGCCGAGCTGTAGGGGAGGAGGGGCGGCGGGGAAGGTGCCCCCTGCGCCACCACGAGGATGTTTCCTCTGTCCTCTCTCTTAGGCACCTGATGTTATCTCTTCTCTTGCGCGAGAAGAGTGGGGGTGGTGGAAGGAGGGTTTGAGACTCAACGGACCTGGTTTGCAACCCCTCCTTTTGGTAATTAGTATCTGCCTGACCTTGGGCGGGTCAAAATTCCCTCTGCAAAATGGAGAAAAGATCCCAGCTTCCGAGTTACTCTGAGGCTTAAATGAGAGTTGAGGAAAGCAGGAGCTTCGTCAGCGCTCAGTCGTTGAGGTGTCTGATTTTTCCTTGGGTCATTACTATGAAGAGGACACGTTTGCTTTTATGATTTAATGAACTGGAGGATGTAAAGCGGAGACTGCCTTGCACATGTGTCTTAGAAGCGTTATTAGTCCTTAGAAGCGTTATGAGTCCCCGGGGCCAGGAAGTTGTCAACTGGGCAGTGGCTGACCTTTGGTGAAAGCAGTTCCACTGGGTGCAGAGTAAGAGGCCCCACTTGGAGGGGCAGGGACCTCTCTGGAGATCCTTGAGATGGGAAGGAAAGGTAAAGGCTGGAGGAGAATAATAGGTTTCAGCAGGTTTACAAGCAGAGGGAAAAGGACCATTTAGGGGGTTCGGTGAGACAAGGGCTGGGGGGTTTGGACGGGACGGGGGTTTGATGGGTCTCTGGGGTGGCGTTGATCTCTGCTAGGCGAATTTTCTAGCTCCTCAGTAGTATATGTATGCGCTGACCATTTCTTGGGGCTGGATTTTTTTTTTAATTTAATTTGTGGCTTCAATTACATAACGTAAAATTTACCATCTTGACCATTTTTAAGAGTACAGTTCAGTACTGTCAGGTATATGCACAGTGGATCTCTAGAACTTTTTTATCCTGCAAAACTGAAGCTATGCCTGTTAATTGAATGCTAAAGCATCCAGCCTCCAACAGCTACGCCTGTTCATTGAATACTCGTATCCCCTCCCCCTTGCTCCCACCCCTTGGCAACTACCTTTCTACTTCCTGTTTCTATGATTGTTTGATTACCTTAGATAACTGGTATAACTCATATGAATGGAATCATACTGTATTTGACCTTTTAAAATATAAATTTATTTATTTTTGGCTGCATTGGGTCTTTGTCGCTACGTGCAGCTTTTGCCGAGCGGGGGCTACTCTTCGTTGCGGTGCGCGGGCTTCCCGTTGCTGTGGCTTCTGTTGCAGAGCACGGGCTCTAGGCACGTGGGCTCAGTAGTTGTGGCGCACGGGCTTAGTTGCTCCGCGGCATGTGGGATCTTCCCGGACCGGGGTCGAACGCGCGTCCCCCGCACTAGCTGGTGGATTCTTAACCACGGTGCCACCAGGGAAGCCCACATTTGGCCTTTTGTGACCAGTTCATTTCACTCAGCATAATGTCCTCCAGGTTCATCCATGTTGTTGCATGTGACGGGATCTCCTATTTCACGTCGGAATAATATGCCATTGTATGTATATACCACATTTTCTTTATCCATTCATCTGTTGGAGGCTGGATGCTTTTAGCTTCATGCTAAATGTGCTGGAGACATTACTTAATACATCTTTATTTACTGTCTCCGTGGCTGAGGATGATTAAAGCTAGAAATTTGGGGAAAACACAAGACGGCAAGAATATTAAGGGAAATTGATGGCGCATTCTCAGGGAAAGGGCCTATTTCGTTGGTTTTCAATATTTCAAATTGGAGTTTCTTTTAATATTTCTGAAATAGAATTTCTGTCTTCAGAGCAATTGCAATTGAATTAAGGTTCTTTTCCCCAAGAAACAGAAGTAATGTTTTCTGACAACAGGGGACATTCTATTTATTGTGGTGTAGACAAAGCCCTGTTATTTCTTGGTTTCTTCTTCCTGCCTACCTGTTTGACATGGTGGTTGAGTTCTGACATGCATCAGGCACTGCTAGGAACTGCTCAGTGGGACTCACAAGTCCATGGGAAAGGCAGCCATACTGGCTCCTCGCACCTAAAGCCGGTATGTCCTAAACCAAGCTCGTTTGCCTTCTTACCTGACCTGCTCCTCCAGAAAGCCCGTGCTTACAGCAGCACAACTTGGAAGCCTGTGTTATTCACCTCCATTCCTTCACAAGTTGCCCCACATCCAAGCAATCAAGGCCAGTGGGGCTCTGAGTCTGTATCTCTATCACCCCACTGTCTTCCTGACGCCACTGCTTTCTTAGAGCTCTGCTCTGGTAAGTGCAGAAAGGGTAAATGCCGGGAGTTGGGAAGAGTCATGTAACAGAGGCTTGGGCCGGGGAGACGCTCCATTATTTAAGGAGGAATGTCTGTTGGCCAGTTTCTTTTTCATCCCTTGGAGTTAAAGTAAGCAAGGTGCTTAGGGCAGAAGGTCTATGGACTCTCATCTGATCTTCAGTCATCTTTGACGGTTCCCCTTGTATAAGTTTAATAACTAGCTTGGCAAAGCAAGTTTTACTTTAGAACAACTGTTCTCAAGTGTGACCTGGGGAGCCCTGGGGTTCCTTGAGACCTCTGTAGGGTCCATGAGGTCAAGGCTATTAAAAAAAAAATACTAAGAGACTGTTTGCCTTTTTCATTCTTTCTCTCTCAGGTGTATGGTGGAGTTTTCTAGAGGCCAAATGGCTTGTGATGAGCTTTTCCTCTGATGGCTAATGAGATGTGTGCTTGTGTACTCTTGTGTTTCTAGAACCTTCTAAGGATAGTAGGCTTAGAGTATAAATATGTGCATTTTCAGAGATGAACTCTGTCTTTTCTTAGTACTTCTTGCATTCTTACTAGCTACCTGCAGTTACAGCTGCTATCATCTCTGGGGCCTGTTTTCTTTCAATAAGTCATTACTTTGAAATCCCTAAATTGAGTCTTGTGGGTATATGGAAAAAGAACAAAAAGTTTATAGTCTTGATTTTAAAACTTTTCTAAAATTTTAAATGGTATAAAAATTCTTTTGAACTTAATATTTTATTCTAACATAAAAGGATATTAATTTATATATTTTTTATATTTAAGGATAGATCATTGGTTTAAAAGGGGGGGATATTAGGGCTTTCTTGGTGGCGCAGTGGTTGAGAGTCTGCCTGCCGATGCAGGGGACGCGGGTTCGTGCCCCGGTCCGGGAAGATCCCACATGCTGCGGAGCGGCTGGGCCCGTGAGCCATGGCCGCTGAGCATGCGCCTCCGGAGCCTGTGCTCCGCAACGGGAGAGGCCACAACAGTGAGAGGCCCGCGCACCGCAAAAAAAAGGGGGGGGGGATATTAGAGGACTTGATTTTTTTCAACTCAAAGCTGTACCATGCGTATAAATGCTGAAAAAAAAATGAAACAATGACATAACGGAGTTCTCTGACTCATGAAAAGAGGAATTTACTCCAAGTAAATGTGCAGAACTAAATAATACAAGAAAATATGAAGGCTTTCGTCAAGCTTTACAGATGTCAGAAATTTACCTTATGTGTCTGATGCCACAGAACTTTTTTGAATAGTACTTTGGTCGTAATAGCATTATTCTTAGACCAACCATTCATCATCTAAAGAAAAATAAAACGAATGAATTAAATGTGGATATGATGAGCTCTTTAAAAGCCAAAAATTATTTGTTACAGCTTTCCAAACTAGAAAAGAAAAAGCTATTAAGATAGGTTATCAAATTGCAGTGGCTGGAGAAACACACAATAAAGCCTTGTTTGGATGAAAATGCATTGAAAGAAATAATAGCACTGCCACTTTCTAATAATACAGTAACTTGTCAAATTAAAGATTTAGCTGCAAACACGAAGACTAGTTTGGTATCTTGACAGAGAAGTGTATTTTTACCTTACACGTGGAAGAATTTGTAGTCATGGCTGCACTTGCCATTTTGTTTGTATTTGTCTGGTATCAGCGCCAAAGCAATTATCAAAGAATATCTTTTTGGTGAACGTTTGACAGAAAACACAAATAGTGCCAAAGTATTCAGCGTGGAATAACTTTTTTGAATTTCATGGTTTATTCCGGAACAACTGTGTTGAATTTGCACTGATGGTGCACAAGTCACACCTGCTAAAACTACTGGTGCCTTTGCAGGAATCAAGGCATTTGCACGACATGGTACTAGAAGTCATGGTATTCTTCACTGCCATGTACTTTCAGTGAAAAATAAAATTAAAAAATGGAAAGCTTTACTTAAGAATGCCCTTTATGAAGCAGTAAAAATGACTGATTTTATTAAATCTTGACCCTAGAGACATCTTTTTAATGTGTCATGTGGTAAGTGGATGTACTTGTTCCATATTGAAATATGATGGTTGTCTTGAGAGAAAGCATTTTGTGTGATTGAATTGTGAGCTGAACTGGTCCCTGTTTTTCATAGAGAACCATTTTTGCTTGAAAGAATGACCAATGATGGTTATTCATACCTGGATAATCGGCATACATTTTCTAAAAAAATGAACCAAGCGAGCCTGCCAAGGTATTTGTTGCAAGTTCAGTTGTATCCAATACCGTGAATTTGACAGCTTCCCAATACTTAGGAATTTTCTGATGAGACCCGTGATATCAACCAGTATGACTTTTGGGTATCGTACAGTGAAGTGTGTTAACAGTTGGAAGCTCTGCATAACTCACTGAACCAATATTTTCCAAAAAAACAATGTATGAAATTACAAAACCATGCAGGAGTAAAAGATGTGTTCAAGGGACTTCCCTGGCGGACCAGTGGCTATGACTTTGCCTTCCAGTGCATGGGGTGCAGGTTCAATCCCTGTTCCGGGAGCTAAGATTCCTGCATGCCTTGCAGCCAAAAAACCAAAACATTAAAACAGAAGCAATATTGTAAAAAATTCAATAAAGACTTTAAAAATGGTCCACATCAAAAAAATCTTTAAAAAACAAAAAGATGTGTTCAAAGCATTAGATATACCAGTGGGTTTTAATGTAGCAGGTACAAAAGTTCACTGATAATGGCTTCAGATTCTACGTTGCAGCTAACCTTTAAGAAACTACCATGTGTTGAGTTTTGGATATCCAAGATGAGTACCCAGAATTATCTGAAAAGGCTTTCAAAATACGGCTTCCTTTCCCCACTGCTTTGCTTTGAGTCTGGATTTTCTTCATTTACTTCAATCAAAGCAGCAGACAGTTTGAGTTAGAAGCAGATGTGAGGATCCAGCTGTTTTCTATGAAGGAAAACATCAAAGAGACAAGTAAATGTAAAACAGTGCCACTCAGTAAATTTTTTGTTTTGGAAAATACAGTTATTTTCATAAAATATGTTTATTTTAATATGTTTATTGGTTTTAAATGAACTCATTCATAGGTTAAATGTTTCTCAGTTTTGCTGTCTACTACAGCAAACATTGTTAGATAGACCCCACTTAAACAAAAGCTCTCTGTAGTCCCCAATTTTTAAGAGTGTGAAAGAGTCCAGAGACCAGAAAATTTGAGAGCTGCTGCCTTAAAAGTATTAAATTGAGTTTGGCAGTGGCAAGATAATAAGCTACATGCGGTAGATGGTTGGAGGGTTTTTTGGTTTTGTACGTGCATTGTTAATCAAAGCAATCCCATTATAGGGACAGTAGAGCTGCTTGACGGTTAAGAACTGCGTTCCCTGAGAGGGGTGGTGCTTGCCATGGTTAAATGCTATAATTCAGAAAGACATTCACAGGCCTCTGGCCTGTCGTGAACATCAGATGTTAGCTAGTAATCGTTGTGGAATAAGAACCAACTCAAGCATGAATTGTCCACATTGTTAAACTAAAATACTTTATATTCAATTAAGAATTTGTGCCTCCTTCATGCTTTCCCCTTCTGGGGAAAGAGAAGATGAACTGAGTCGTACGTATTTCACATCCCCGTTTCATGTCTTCAGGGTTTACCTTTTCCCAGACTCCAGTGTCTTCAACCTTTAAAAGAAACAAAACAAAACAAACTTATTCACCTGTGGCCATCACTACTCTGCTTCCGGGAACTGAGAATTGTCTTTGAGTTTCAGATGTTCTGGTAAATCTGGCTGCTTCTTGGCTTCCTCGCCACCCTCTTGAACTTGATGAAATAAGTGACTTTAAGAATCAAAGTGCTTACCTGGTCTCGGGTGTCAGCAGTGGCTGCAGAGATGGTTTGAAGGGATGATGGAGGAAAAGCTTGGGTCTCTCCTATGGCGACCTCCCTTCCAATCCGGAGATGTGCCATCAGAAGGTTGTCTTCTTCTTGTTTGGGAAAGTTAGCCGGGATGCAGGGCCTCAGGACCTTGGCGGGGCTGCATCTCAGGCTGCGGATCTGATGGGCCAAGCCCCTGACCCGACAGAAGCCATCGGGGCTCTGCCCGCCTTATTTCGGTGTCCTAAAGAACAAGACCTCTGTGGCTCACAGAAGGGTGTTCAAGCATAGGGTTTCAGCAGATTGTATTGCCCTTTTGTTTTCTATAATCTGGATTTTAGGGATTCCAGGAAAGCTTCTGATACCTCTGGCGGTTTTAACTTAGAATTACTGTTACCTACTCGAGGCACTGGGTTGAGGGGCTAAGTTCAGACCCTAAATGGGAAATGTCTCCAAGTGTGGTTTACTTTTTCTTGTTTTATGATGCAAAATAGAAGATGGTTGAGATCGGGCCACTTCTTTGTGAGGGGGTTAGGCACTGGGGTCGCTCTGAAGGCTCATCCGCCAGTGCTGTTGGAAATCTGACGGCTGATGGACGTGGAGGCCACGGGCAGTGTGCAGAGTGCAAAGGCCTGAGCTTTGGGGGCAGGAAGGTCGCTGTTAGAACTGAGCAGGTCTGATCTGCTCTTGTGACATGCTTGCCTGGGTAAAGCTGACTAGGAAGGGGAGCTGGACTGCAATGAAATATACATGATCTGGGAACAGAGGAGAAAATGGCTTTTCTAAATGTTCCTTCCTAAAGAGTTGGCAGTGAAACAGAAATTAGTCACAGCTTACTCAGTATTGCCAGGGGCCTTTTTACCTTAACTATCTGCTTTTCTAGTCTGGTTCATCCTAACGATAACATCTGAGTTAGCACGAGAGTCACAGGGCTCTGTGTTATTTAATCGGGAACCTGTTCGCACCTCGATGGTATGTGGACAGATGATTACAGTTGTGAAGATCTGAGGCCTTTGCGGGGATCCATGATGTTCCTGGCGTGGACGGCTCTGTACGCAGTAACCTCCGCTGTGACTTTAGATCCCAGTTGGTGTCAGCACTGTGCAGCTCGAGTTCTAAATCTCGGCCAGTCTTTGTTTGCCTGCACTTTGCACCAGTGACGTTTATCCCCTTTTCACAGGGCTGGGCTCACAGGGCGGGCTCTTGACTGGCTCCCTGTCTGTGCAATCAGCAGTCTCTCTAGTTCGATTCATGAATCCAGAACATGGCTTTGCTCGTGAGCCGGCAATCTTAGTGTTAGTTGTGGTTAAAGGGTTTTTGTTTTGAGGGGTCGGGAGGGCAAGCAGTTACATACTGAACTCTGCTTCTTTTGTTTGTTTTTTTAAATTTTATTGACATATAGTTGATTTACAGTGTTGTGTTAATTTCTGCTATACAGCAAAGTGACTCAGTTATACAGATATATATATATATATATATATATTCTTTTTCATATTCTCTTCCATTATGATTTGTCACAGGATATTGAACATAGTTCCCCGTGCTATACAGTAGGACCTTGTTCTTTGTCTATCCTATATATAATAGTTTGCCTCTGCTAATCCCAAACTCCCATTCCTTCCCTCCCCTACCCAGCCTCCCCCACTTGGCAACTATTGATACAGGCCTGTTCTCTATATCTGTGAGTCTGTTTTGTTTTGTAGATATGTTGATTAGTATCGTATTTTAGATTCCACATATAAATGATATGTGGTATTTGTCTTTGTCTAGCTTACTTCACTTAGTATGATAATCTCTAGGTCCATCCATGTTGCTGCAAATGGCATTATTTCATTCTTTTTGATGGTTGAGTAATATTCCGGTGTGTGTGTGTGTGTGTGTGTGTGTGCGCGCGCGCACGCGCGCACACACCACATCTTCTTTATCCATATTCATCTGTTGATGGACTCTTAGGTTCCACGTCTTGACTAGTATAAATAGTGCTGCAGTGAACATTGGGGTGCATGTATCTTTTCTCGACTCTGCTCCTTTTGTGTTACAGTGTCTGCAGAGATCATGCCGGTCGTTTGGATGCTGCGGCGGGTTGCCAGCCGGATGCTGCAGAGACCGGCCTGTGGCTGCCAGGCTCCTGTCCTGCCCAGCCGGTTTCTGGGCACCTCCCCTCAGCAGATTCCAGCGGATGCCAACTTCCACTCTACCTCGTTCTCTGAAGCAGACCAACCGCGCGTCTTAATTACAGGTTGGGTTTTTTTTCTTTTTTCCACATTTGTGGCTTTGTTATTTTCTTTGTGTGGCGGTGTATTTGTTTTTGGAATGTCTAACATGCCGCCAGGTAACACTTATTAATCAGAAACTCCCTTTTCCACTCCTGGCTCCCTCCGAAATAGCACAAGCCCCCTGTCCTTATTTTGCCGCTGTTGCCAGGGCTTGGTTTCCCTGCCCAAATCTTTTATTGTCTGAAGGGAGGACCTGGGAACCTGAAGAGGCCCAAAAAGCTGCTGTAGGACTCAGTTCCCCTCTCCTGCGAGGAATGGCCTGGGAGCCAAGGTGTGTGGATAGAACGTGGCCTCTGGAATCAGGCGCATCTTTCCTTGGCCAGGCTTCTCAGGCCAGGCAGTTCCTGCACGTTTGTATGGAAGAGATAGCCAGGGCCTGCCCAGGGCCCGAGGAACGCCTCACCATCACCTCGTGACACTTGCAGCTTACTGTCCACAGACTGGCCTGCTGACCCCTCTCCCCTCGTAGCCACCCAACACCTGGTTCTGTATCTGCTCACTGCAAACTTGACCGCCTGTCTGCAAGTCCTTCCAGCTGACTCAAGCCCCCCTCTGATTTGACTGACGTGTTTTATTGTCCTCTGTTTGCCAGTTTCATCCCTTGGCTTCACGTCCTTATCCTTCTCACATTCCTCAGTGTGTGTGTGTGTTTCTTTCACTGGCACCTCCTCTTCCTCTCCTGCTGTAACTGGGTTTCAAGTGAGGCCAGTTCCCTCTGCACTTCCCCCCCTGACTCTCCCAGCTTCTTGTCTGTGTGTTGTTTGATTCCCTCCTCCCTGCACCAACAAAGCATCTTCCAGGGCCCAGTGTTACCGTCAGTGGGCTGGTTTCAGTCCCATGTTGACACACGCTTACAGGAAATCCCACTGTCCATGTCTTCCTGCCTCTTACTTTCTCCCAAATGGAATCTAGGGTTGTATTCCCCTAAATGTGCTCCCAGACCCCTAGCTCTCCCATTTCCATCAGTGGCATTTGTAAGCGTCCAAATTAAGATGCTGTAATACTCATCTTTAATGTTCTTGGCAGCTCCTTGCCCATCCAGATATCTGCCCCTTTTTTCAGGTGACTTCTTGGTTTGTCCCTTCTTTCTTTCTCCCTTCCTATTCCTCTCCAGGTCTAATAATAGGAGGGTGCTCTGGATAATCCCAGCAGAGGTTGATATCAAACTGTTATATCTAGCTTTGAGTGTTCTGGTACCCGTAGCAGATTATTTTCACAGCCCATCAAATAACAAAGGCGAAGCTGGTAGTGATTTCCTGACCAGGAGGTCAGGAAGGTCCTGCTCTTCCGTGATTGTTCTCTTACCTGTACCCTGGCTTCCCCTCAGCCACTCTGTGCTGGAGAGCACTTTTGTCTCTGGAACTAATCTTACCTGTACCCGATCTCTGTCATAGCTCCGAGGAGGTAATTCTGTTCTATCAGGCCAACCTGGGGCTTTACCTAGTTAGCTAAGAGTGCCAGTAGAGTTTTCTTCTATTACATACTGGGAATAATTGAATTGGTTAGATTTAGATTAAAGGTTCACTTTTTTCTTCTTTATCCAGGGGGTCTTGGCCAGCTTGGAGTGGGGCTTGCTAGCTTTTTGAGGTAAGAGCTCGCAAAGTTTCAATTTAAATTCTGAGCTTTTCAGGGCTTGTCTTTGGCCCCATTTAACCATTGAATCTTTTCTCACCCCTCTTGCTTCTCTCCCCTCTTGCTTACTTTAAGATATCGTATGTAAATGACCGTTTGGAATGCATTTCATTGTGACGCTTCATATCACAGACATTGTTTCAGGTCCTTGACTCAGCATCCCCGAAGCTGGTCCTTTTCCCTCTGCCTTTCCTAGGTTAGGCAAAGTAAGGCCTGCCTCACAGTAAATCACTTGGTTTTCAGACGTTTGGGAGCAGAGGGAAGTATATTGTATGTGCAGAAACTGAAAAGGAACAGTGTGGGATTTGGAGAGTGGGATAAAAGGATAAGAGGAGAGAAGAACGGGGAGGCAAAGGGAAAAACTCAGGGGCACTGGGAAGAAATTGGTGACAGATACCGGGATGATAATGGGCTGAGGTAGAAGCAGGAGGTGCAGCCCTGGGTGTGGCTGCAACTGCAGGGCTGTGAGTTGAGGACAAGAGGGAAGAAAGGTGTGAAGAGGAGGGATTTGGAGGCTGACGAGACATGACAGTTCCTGTTGGAAAGACTGTTTTCATAGGACCTGTTATGTCCTCAGTGTACCAACTCGTTTGATTTTCCCTTTAGGAAACGATTTGGGAAGGACAACGTGATTCTGTCTGACATTCGGAAGCCCCCTGAGCACGTCTTCCTTAGTGGTAAGAGGCTCACAGAGCAGGTAGAGAGGCAGCTCCCAGAATCAGTGTCACTGTTCATAACCAGGCTTGTGAATTAACGAAAGAGGAGTATTTGAGGCACACTTGTGCCACTTAAAAATGTGTCCTGGTTTCGTCCTCATTAGTTCTGTAAGACGCCTATGGTACAGCTACTGCTTGTTCAAGGGATCCAAGGACAGGAGAGTTCTTCAGACCTTGACATGAAGTTGTGGAATAATATCTTTGGATATTATCTGGAGCAGTATCTGTGGAATAAAACTGATTCCTATCTTTCAGAGTTTTTAGTGAACTTAGCTCAGAGAGAAAGCAAACAAAAATCAACTTCTGAAATGAGGAAAAGGCACTTTAAATTTTGGAGAAATTAATCCTCATATTTCAACGTGAACTTTTTCTTAAACTACTGTGTACACACACAGACCCCAGACTCCTCTAGTCAGGTTGTCTACACCTCAAAGATGTTTTTATAGTTCTAGCTCTTCCTGGTTCTGTGTCAGCCTTTTGCTGTTTACCATGGGGAAGAGC
>NW_006798803.1:890206-901579 GCF_000442215.2 Lipotes vexillifer | reverse complement strand
CTGAAAGTGGGGGAAATTGGCACAAAATCGGCTCTACCTCTAGCCCAACCAGGTGTGGCGAACTCTTAATTTATAATTCTTTTATACCATGGTGGGTTTTTTGTTTTTGTAAACCCATTTCTCTATTCCTTGAAAATATGCAACTTTTTTTTTTTTTTTTTTTGGCTGCACCACGCGGCATGTGGATCTTCCCCAACCAGGGATTGAACCCGTGCCCCCTGCACTGGAAGCGCAGAGTCTTAACCACTGGACCACCAGGGAAGTCCTAAACTATGCAACTTTTTTTTTTTTGTAAAGGGAACGCTATTTATTTATTTATTTTTGGCTCTGTTGGGTCTGTTTCTGTGCGAGGGCTTTCTCTAGTTGTGGCGAGTGGGGGCCACTCTTCATCACGGTGCGCAAGCCTCTCACTGTCGCGGCCTCTCTTGTTGCGGAGCACAGGCTCCAGACACGCAGGCTCAGTAGTTGTGGCTCACGGGCCCAGTTGCTCTGCGGCATGTGGGATCTTCCCAGACCAGGGCTCGAACCTGTGTCCCCTGCATTGGCAGGCAGATTCTCAACCACTGCGCCACCAGGGAAGCCCTATGCAACTTTTAAGCAGGGTGAAATCTCTGTGTGCCTATAGGTTTGGCAACTCAAACCAGTTGCCTGGTCATTACTCCAGTTCTTAATTTTATTCTGTTTGATACTGGCAAGCTACTTAACCTCTCTATGCCTCAGTTTCCTCATCAACAAAATATCCGCCTCGAAGCCTGTGAGAGTTAAATATACAGAAAGCCCTTAGAACAGCACCCAGCAGGTGTATGTCCTGTATAAGCATTAGCCTGCTGTTAGCCGTGGGGTGGCTGGGATTTGTTATTCTCCGTAAGGAAAATGCTGGGGAGTGTCCAAGTTGTTGCTACCAAGCCGGTACCAATGGAATTCAAAATCAGCGGGGGAGGGGAAGAGATCTGTTGAGCTTTCCAAGCCCGGAACTCTTTTACTTCCTGGTTTCACTGCTCCTTGCAGGCCCGTTTATTTATTCCGACATCCTGGATTACAAGAATCTGCGGGAGATCGTGGTGAACAACCGTGTCACCTGGCTGTTTCATTACAGCGCCCTGCTCAGTGCAGTGGGAGAAGCAAACGTGTCCCTGGCCAGAGCTGTGAATATCACTGGTGAGTCTCTGGATCTTGCCCCAGATGACCCGTCTGCCAGATTTCCCAGTTCTTTGGGAAGAGGTTTCCCAGTTTACGACATCTGCTTGTTTCAGGACTGCACAATGTCCTGGACGTTGCCGAGGAGCACGGTCTGCGATTGTTTGTGCCAAGCACCATAGGGGCGTTTGGACCTACTTCTCCGCGGAACCCCACCCCCGATCTCTGTATCCAGAGACCCAGGACTATCTACGGGGTGTCCAAGGTCCACGCGGAGCTCATGGGCGAGGTAAGCATCACTTGGCAAGATGACTCAGTGTTTCCTTTTCTATTTCTGCCTCAAACACCTGCTGGTTCATCCTTGGAGGAGACTCTCCCTCCCTGAATCTCTGCCCCCAGAAATGCTCGGGGACTGAGTGTGTTTGCCAAGTGGTCAGTACCGGCAGCTCCAGAGGAATCCTCAGTCCTGTGCTAACACAACACTTCGTACACGCCCCTCGAATGGCACCCCGTCTTTCGTTTGCTGCCCATCTTATTTGTACTGCACTGTTCTTTCAGGTTCCCAATATCGGTAGTTATCAGAGGTAATTTAAAAATAACCAGATGTCTTTTTGGTTTTATTTTTTAATACTCTTTGTCTTTATAATGCTATAGCACATTTAAGCCGGTTTCTGATCCTTCATCTGATATATCACAGTCACCATCTTTCCCTGTACTCTTCCCTGTGCTGCACCGCAGGACAGGCTTGTGGAGATTTCTTCAGGACTTTGTGCAGGGTCTCCCTTCCAAAGAAAGGCTGGAAATCCTTACTCTCGGCTGATCTGTTATTTACAGTGTTATCTAGTGATGTTATCACCAGAATGACGATTCTTTGAAGATAAAAACTTCAGGGTTATTTGTTAAAGAAAAATGAGTGACTGTTAGCAATTCTAGAACCTTCATTTCCTTGAGGAGGATTTATTTTTATTTATTTATTTTTTTCACTTAAAAAATATTTATTTGGCTGTGCGGGATCTTCGTTGCAACATGCAGGATCATTTTTTTTTTTTTTTTTTTTTTTTTTTGGTTGCAGCATGTGGGATCTATTTCCCTGACCAGGGATTGACCTGTGCCCCCTGCATTGGGAGCACAGAGTCTTAGCCACTGGACCACCACGGAAGTTCTAGGAGGATTTTAATATGACTGTATGGGATGAAGTTTCAGGAAAAGGCTGTTATTTCTTTGCATTGCTCTACCTGATTTAAAAGATTCTTTTTAAAGTAAGTTTTCTCTTTTTTTGTAGTATTATTATTACAGGCATGGGTTAGATTTCCGGTGCCTGAGATATCCTGGAATCATTTCTGCTGACTCCCAACCTGGAGGAGGAACGACTGGTAAGTGTTATTTTCGATTTCTTTTTTTACATAAGATAAGCTTTCTAATGGCCGGGCAAAGTGGAGATGGATCTGTTGTCTTTTTAGTCTTACGCTGACCGGAGTTTTTGCATCGTTTCTGGGAAGTGCATCTGAGAAGTTCATTGAACCCTACTGACTTAAACTTAAACTCATGCCGATGCTGTAAGTCCGGTGGGATTGGCCACCCACAGTGCCGGAGTCAAACTGACATTCGAGTTTGTTACCCACAATGTAGGAAGACACCAAATGAGAAATCACCTCTTGGGAATTCCCCTGCGGTCCAGTGGTTAGGGCTTGGCGCTTTCGCTGTTGTGGGCCTGGGTTCAGTCCGTGGTCGGGGAACTAAGATCCCACAAGCCGCGTGGTGCGGCCAGAAAAGAAAAGCCTCTTTCTTTGAATATACCTTTGTTTCTTAATACAGAGAGTCCTATTAAAATGGACTCTGCATATTTAGAAAGAACATAAGCATTGCTCCCGCTGCTCTTGTCATTGTGCTTATTGCCGTTTATCCAAATTGTCTTAGTTTTTATTTCAGAAAAGCTTGCCCCAAAATGAGAGTGGGTTACTGCTCATCTCTAGTGCAGTTGGTTACTTGTCTGTTTAGGAGCCTGTATTCTTCATTGGTGAGTGGAGCACCAGGCCTGGTTAACTTCATTTTTTTCCTTTTTCTTTTACCGAGGAATAGTTAATTTACAATATTATATATGTTTCAGGTGTACAACATAGTGATTCACAGTTTTTAAAGGTTGTATTCCATTTATAGTTATAAAATATTGGCTATATTCCCTTGCCTGTACAATTTATC
The DNA here is from genome assembly GCF_000442215.2 of Lipotes vexillifer. NCBI lineage: Eukaryota > Metazoa > Chordata > Mammalia > Artiodactyla > Lipotidae > Lipotes > Lipotes vexillifer. Next base: position 898,243 of record NW_006798803.1, on the reverse strand, counting down.
CTTGTAGCTTATTTGGTTTCTGCATAGTAGTTTGTACCTCTTAATCCGCTACCCCTATCTTGCCCCTCCCCACTTCCCTCTCCCTACTGGTAACCACTAGTCTGTTCTCTACGTCTGGGAGTCTGTTTCTTTTCTGTTATATTCACTAGTCTGTTTATTTTTTAGATCCCACATATAAGTGATATCATATATTTGTTTTTCTCTGACTTATTTCAGTAAGCAAAATACCTTCCAAGTTCATCCATGTTGTTGCATATGGCAAAATTTCATTCGTTTTTATGAGTGAGTAGTATTTCAGTGTGTGTGTGTGTGTGTGTGTGTGTGTGTGTGTGTGTGTGTGTACACACACACACACATATGCCACATCTTCGTTATCCATTCATCTGTCGATGGACACTTAGGTTGCTTCCATGTCTTGGCTATTGTAAATGGTGCTGCAAGGGACGTTGGGCTGTGTGTATCTTTTTGAATTGGTGTTTTCGTTTTCTTCAAATATGTACCCAGGTCATATGGTGGTTCTATTTTTAGTTTTTTGAGGACCCTTCCTACTGTTTCCACACTGTTGTTGTTATCGTTTTGGACTTGAGCATGTGTTATATTCAGTAACTCCCACATTAGAGATCCCTCCCGTATGAGGGCTTCTGAGATACAATGTAAAAGATACTTGACAAAATCCAAGGGGTTTTTTACTGTAGCTTTGTAGTATTGTCTGAAGTCCGAGAGGGTCGTGCCTCCAGCTTCGTTCTTTTTCCTTGGGATTGCTTTGGCAATTCTGAGTCTCTTGTGGCTCCATATAACTTTTAGGATTATTTCTTCTAGTTCTGTGAAAAGTGTCATGGGTAATTTGATAGGGATCGCATTAAATCTGTAGATTGCTTTGGGTAGTATGTCCATTTTAACGATGCTAATTCTTCCAGTCCAAGAGCATGGGATATCTTCCCATTTCTTTGAATATCTTCAATTAAAATTTGAGGGATTTTAAAAGAGCCTTTGGTTTTGGTTACTTTAAAAATTTTTACCTTAATGTGGTGCATCTCCAAGTATGCACTAGGAACCCCTGGGAATCCTTGAGACCCTTTCAAGGGGTCCAGGAGGTCAAAACAACTTTCCTGTCAGTACTAAGATGTTATTTGCCCTTTTCACTCTCCTTTACAAGTACACCGTGGAGTTTTTCAGAGGCTACGTGATGTGTGTAGCGCAGTGGACTGAACACAGAAGCAGAGATTCCCGCTGTCGCCCATTAAGACAGTAGAGAGGTTTTCAAAATGTAAAACACGCTGTTCTTCTCACTAAATTTTCTCTTGTTTGGAAAATATGTTCTTTTCCACATAAAATATTATACATGTGAATGTGTGGGCTTATTATTGTCATTTTAAAATGCAGAAATATTTTTTTTAATTCTCAGTTGATTTCTGATATAGTAGATGTTGCTACAGCTCACCTTAATAAAACCTCTTTGGGGATCCTCAGTGATTTTTAAGCACATAAAGAGGTGCTGAGACTAAGACATCTGAGAACCACTGCCTCAATGCAAGAGGCTCACTCACCATTTTGTTATGAGAAGACCCACAGACCAGATTCTCTTTCAGACTACGCGGTCCAGATTTTCCATGACGCCGTCAAGAATGGCAGATTTGAGTGCAACCTGAAACCCAGCACGAGGCTCCCGATGATGTACATTGATGACTGCCTCCGGGCCACCCTGGAGGTCATGGAGGCTCCGGCAGAGTCCCTCTCCATGAGGACTTACAATGTCAATGCCATGAGCTTCACCCCCGCGGAGCTGGCCCAGGAGATTCTCAAGCACGTTCCAGAATTCCAGATCACCTACAACGTGGATCCTGTCCGACAGGCCATAGGTTGGTACACCATTACAGAACCCCTCAAAGCCAAAATTAAGCTTCAGTCCGCCCCACAAGTCCTTGAGAACATAAACGGAGGAAGATAAGGAGAGCTCAGCACCTTCCCAAGGGGCCCGACACCTTCTGGAGAAGGAGCTGCTGTTGCACCAGAGCCAGCAGATGCTGCAGTTTGGGGAAATGATGTCTAAAGTGGGTGAACTAGAACCATCCAAGTAAACAGCTTGTCGGCACTTCACCATTTGCCAGTTTAAACGTAAAACAAGCAGGTGTAGTATGAGAGCAGCCTGGGTTCTCAAAGGCTGTGACTGTGCCCCTGTGTGAGTGCCATCTGAGCATAGCAGCCCCACCTTACAGGTCTGCATGAGACTTTCCTCCAAGGTGACAGACTTCTAATCTAAGAAGGTGACTGTGTGTGTGCCCGTAATAGCTGCTCTGCTCTGCTCAAGGGGGGATTTCAAATAGGACGTTTCTTTTGTGGATGATAATCCTTTATTTAAAATGTTCTAGACCTTTTTGCAAATTTAGAGCCTGAATAACTTAAGCTCCTCTTCCATATCTTGTCCTAGCCGATAGTTGGCCAATGAACTTTGATGATAGCAACGCCCGGAAGGACTGGGGCTGGAAGCACGATTTTGACCTCCCGGAGCTGGTGACAACGATGTTGAACTTCCACGGTTCCGAGAGCAGAGTTGCCCAGGCTAACTGAAGGGGCCGGTGGAAGAGCTCGTGCGTCCTGGGCGGCTGTCCAGGGAAAGTCAAAACAACCCCGAGATTCCAGACCCCGAGGAATCTAGATGACGTGGAGTTGAAGGACTCACTGGACGGTTTTCGCAGCTCATATGGAACTGCCAGATGGAGAATTGACTTGGCTTTAGCATTTTCTCAATGCTGTAGGTTTGGTGGCAGGACCTCTGGAGCTTTTGCTGTCTGCCTAAACTTGTCCAAACACACAAATCACAGAATGAAGACTTAAGTCATAATAGTTTTCCATTTCCTTAGTTAAGATGAAGCAACCATTTCCGAGAAGGTAGAAGTGTGTGATGTTTGTATTAAATTAAACTTAAATATCGCTCCTAAGACTCCATTATTCTCTTGACTAAGACCAAAGATTACATTTTAAAGACTATCAAAGATAATATCCCAATTTAAAAGAATTCTTTACTGTCCCATCAGAACATAAAAAATGCCTGATGTATTAATCCCGTGTTCACAACGTTCAAGAGATTGATTGATTGTTGATTGATTGATTGATTGATTGATTGATTTTTGGCTGTGTTGGGTCTCCGTCGCTGCGTGCGGACTTTCTCTAGTTGCGGCGAGCGGGGGCTACTCTTTGTTGCGGTGCACGGGCTTCTCCTTGCGGTGGCTTCTCTTGTTGCGCAGCACAGGCTCTAGGTGCACGGGCTCAGTAGTTGTGGCTCGCGGGCTCCGGGCACAGGCTCAGTAGTTGTGGCACACGGGCTTAGTTGCTCCGTGGCGTGTGGGATCTTCCGGACGAGGGCTCAAACACGTGTCCCCTGCACTGGCAGGCAGATTCTTAACCACTGCGCCATCAGGGAAGTCCCTGTTCAAGAGATTTTTAATGTGTCAAAAATGATCACTTCTTATTTATTTGTCTGTAAGAAGATATACTGGTAGGAAACTAAGAATATCAAGAGATGATCCAGGGGACTTCCCTGGTGGTCCAGTGGTTAGGACTCCACGCTCCCAATGCAGGGGGTGCGGGTTCAGTCCCTGGTCAGGGAACTAAGATCCCATATACCGCACAGCGTGGCCAAAAATAAATACATAAAATTTTTAAAAAAGAAAAGAAAAAATAGAGATGATCTAACTAGTAAAGGGGAGCACCTCTTTGATTGCCTTCCTGTTGGTGAGCTGAGGGGTGGTGACCGGGACTGCGATCCCTTACCTGCCATGTCAGCCTCCGGAGGAGCTTGTCTAAATGTACAGGTTTCTGGGCTCTACCCCTTCAGGTGGACTCAATTGATAGAGATGGGAATCTCGAAGGACCACTGGTTATTCTCTTCCAGCTTCGGCCCCCCAATTTAGACCAATTCCAAACGCGATTTTCTAAAGAGAGCTTCCTTACTTTACTACAGCCTTTCTATACACTCTTAGATGAGCCTTCAGAAAAGCTATGCTAACCCTCTGAATCAGTTACTGTCTAAATATATAGACTTACTTTGTCCAGCTACCTCAGGATGTGCTGCCCCTGAAATCACTGGAAAGTGAAACTCCAGTTAATCAATCAATCATTGATCTCATGGACACAGCTGTCAAGGATTAAAAGGCATTTCTACTATCTGCTTAATGACAGTGTTATGTATTTGGAACTTGTAACTGCTCGGTAGAAGCGTGAATTGTTTTCTTTTGAGGCGTAATTGGATTTGAACTTCTAGATAATTATTTAATAGATATGTTGATACAGTTTCCTTCCCTACTTAGTACAATTAAGCTTACATTTGTACGTTTTATTTGCTAAAACCAAACAGCTAGTGTTAAGGTTTTTTTTTTTTACAACTTTATTGAGATATGTTTCACATACCATAAAATTCACTCATTTAAAGATTGCAGTTTGGTGATTTTGCAGTATATTCAGAATCGTGCAACCATCACTATAATCTAATCTTAGGCCATTTCAGCATCTCACAAAAAAACCTCCCCCAGCCTACGCCACTACTAATTTACTTTCTGTGTCTATGGATTTGCCTGTTTTGGATATTTCACATAAGTGGAATCATACAATATGTGGTCTTTTGTGAGTGGCTTCTTTAATTTAGCATAATGTTTTCAAGGTCCATCCATGTTGTAGCATGTGTCAATGCTTTATTTCATGGCTAAACAGTGTTCCGTTGTGTGAATGTACGACATTGTTTGTCAGTTCATCAGCTGAGGGATGTTTAGGTTATTTGCACTTTTTTTAGTTTTTAGGAATAAATGCTGTTATGAATACTTGAGTAGATAATCTGGTTTTGAAGCTCATTAGAAACAATATTTCTAATGGTTCAGTTTGAAAAACAGTTAAGTTCTCTTAATTCTCAGTTATCTTAAAGGAACAGAAATTAATTCCTTCCTTCCATGTGAAGGGAAGAAGCAACTGAATTGAATGACCCTTTGTCCCTTAGACCCTAGTCTTCCAGAATTTCCACCAGGTTCCTCTCATGACCTTGTAATTGGGGCCCTCTGGAGGGATTTGTTCTAGAATGGCTTCCTTTAATCCTTCTAAATCTATAAATGCACCTCCGGAAGAACCTCAAAGAAGCATAAAAGAACAAATGAATCCTTCAAATTACATTGGTGATTCTTAGTCACTGACAGCTTTGCTCTTTAAGACTAAAATTAGAGTTGCCCTTTCTATCCAGATACTCAATATCAGGTGCATATCTTGGGATCCCAGGAGATGACTCAATACTTTACTATAAAAGCTTTCCTTTCTGTTGGGAGAAAGGGTTTTTTGTAGTTAATTTGAAAGTGATCTGAAAAGCTACTTAGAAGGGGAAAGTGTGGGTTGCATCACAAAAATAGTTTTTTGATTTTTAAATAAAGAAGAATACAAAGCTTGACCTTGCTCCGATGTTTTTCATCCTGAAGATTTCTACAGGCTACCAGTGTGTTTACTAGATCTGCTGGTGTGTTTTCTATGTGGCATTGCCATGATGCGCCTTTGTGTCACTCCACAAACAGCACAGTCCATGGCTGCCGTCAAGGTGTACTGTTTAAAATCGAGAGGCAGGCTCTGGGCAATGAATACTATTGCACCATTTAGGATACTTACTGTAGAAGGGGATGGGTGCTAATACTATTTTTTTTTTAACTCAAATAGGCCAGATTGCCAATTTGTTATTGTATTTTATGGTAAGGGCATGAGTGTTTTCAAGAGGCATTTAAAATATTTTTAACTTAAAAATGTTTCTATTAAGAATTTAAAAATTAAAAGATACATAATGAAAAAAGTTGTCTTCTCTAAACCCAATCAATAACTGGTGTTAACAGTATAGTGTGTGCCTCTGTTTTTCCCCGTATGCTTATACAACATGGTATTAGATAGTCAAATTTTTTTTTTTTTTTTTTTACTATAAAAGTAGTGCTAAGACAACACTGCTGAAAGTTTTGGAAGAGTCACTTGCAATTTTTGCTGCCTGACGTACTAGCTGTTTTTTTAATATTCCCATCCAGTCTTCTCATATGTGTTACAAGTAACTTAAATGTAGTGTTGATATTTACCACTTAAAAATAGCTGTGTAATAATTCATTGAGTGGAATATCATAATTATGCAATCATTCCACTATTTAATTGCTTTATTTAGAAACCTAGAAGTATGCCTACTAAGTAAAAAGGTATAAACACTTTCCTTGCCTCTTAATTTTACATAGTCAAATTCCTATTGAGAGTGTTGAATTAATGATGAAATTCTGCTCTACTGTCAGCAGCCCTTGGTACATATTTACTTAGTAAGATATGGTTTACATGTATTTAAAAGTTTGATCTTTTAAAAAAGTTTGGGAATATAAACTTTATTTTTTGCTGGATAACCTTAAGAATCTAATTGAAATAGATTTGAATTAATGTAAGAAAGGTACTAAATCTCAGACTAATCTAATGATAACTGCCTCTAACTTCAGTGCATTGGTTCCGTAAGCCACCCATGAAGATAGTAATTCTGTTTTTTAATCACATTTTATTAAGATAAATTAGGGTACTTGCCTTTTTGAAAATAGAATGATCTCGTCAATTTTTATGGTTTCAATATCATGTATGCTTGACTATACTGAGACTAAATTGAACAGACAATGCCTCTTCTTCCAATGTGAAGGAAGATCCTCCCAAAAGCTTTCTTTCTGCCCAACTTAAACATTTAACTTTTAGGGTTGCAGATGAGGTGGTAAAATACCTACTTTTAACATTAGCTATGTGTTTCAAATTTGTTCATCTATAAACCAAGAAATGAGCTTTCCCCCCGTTACCTTCATGTTTCATGAGTGTTGCACACATTTCAAATTCACTGTTGAACGTTGACTTTTGTAGTCACCGAACAAATCAAGAGCAAACGATCTTTACTTCCAATTCACTGTTGAACGTTGACTTTTGTAGTCACCGAACAAATCAAGAGCAAACGATCTTTTCTTCCAATTTGTTTGAGATGCAGCATTCTTTTCATCTGTTGTGTGATGCTGTTAATGGGAATTTTATCCCAGACCACAAGGACCCCTGCTCATAACACCAGAACATTCAAAATCCATCCTGTGATTACTACGCATCGCCTATGGTGTTGCTTTCCGTGCTTTTTAAATGGTGACACCCAACACTTGAAATTGTAGTTTTATGATCTCAGGGAGCGTTAGCAAATCTGTTTTTTTCAAAAAAATTAATTAGTTTATTTTTGGCTGTGTTGGGTCTCTGTCGCTGCGCGTGGGCTTTCTCTAGTTGTGACGAGCGGGAGCTACTCTTCGTTGCAGCGCGTGGGCTTCTCAATACGGTGGCTTCTCTTGTTGCAGAGCACGGGCTCTAGGTGCGTGGGCTTCAGTAGTTGTAGCATGCAGGCTCAGTAGTTGTGGTTTGTGGGCTCTAGACCTCAGGCTCAATAGTTGTGACACATGGGCTTAGTTGCTTAGTGTTATTCTCTGTGCCAATAAGTGTGTGGATGAGAGCATTTCTTAAAAGAATTTATAAAAACAAAATCATTGGTGCTGTAAACCAGCTTTACAAGGATATCAAGTTAGTCTATTTTTAACACCTGCTTCAGGAATGTGGCTAAATGTACCGGACTCACCCTAAAACTACAACTCTGGTTCCTAGGGGTTGAAAAGCTGATGCCCACACTGCAGGTTTGATGCTGTTTTTGATGGTGCTCAGGTAGGTGATACTGACACTATTCCAATTGCCCCCCGCCCCCGGTCGATAGCGGTTGTGCAGTGGAGCCTGATTTCAAAGATGTTTGAGTGTGAAGAACATGTGAGTCTGAGTGTACATATCGAGATGGGGCTGCATTTGTACGCGGTGGGGCCAGGGGGAGCCCTGCAGCTGGGCCACTGTTGGGCTCACCACCTGCCTTTTGTATCGCTGGTGGGTTAACAGATCCGGTGGGCGCTAGATGAGTTGCTGAGGGTGATAGGATGTGTACACCTGCGGAGAAGGAGAGGGGATGTGAACCGTCGGGAGAGAACTTCAGGGAAA
>NW_006798803.1:805691-890155 GCF_000442215.2 Lipotes vexillifer | reverse complement strand
GTGTACACCTGCGGAGGAGGAGAGGGGATGTGAAGCGTCGGGAGAGAGCTTCGGGGAAAGAGCAGGTTGTCTAATGGGGGCTGTGTGGTCATGCTGCTGTCTGTACATCACCTACCCGACCAATGCCTGCTTCACCTACACCCTACGCACATGACTGACCTTCCTATGTCCTTGCCCCAGGCCCCAGCTAGTGATTGTTCTTATCTAAGGGGCTGTGAGGGGCATGCCCCTCTGCTAGTTTCCCTGGTAACTAATGAGCCCACCTGGCGTCAATCCCCCTATAACTGGCAATCTCCCACCCCCCCACCCCTGCCCTGCCGCAGGAGCCGCTATGTCCTGCCCACCCATCCGATGCACACAGTGGTGTGTCACTCCAGGACCTTGCTTCCGACGTGTAAGTTCCCCCATCCATTAAACCACTCATGTCTCTCTTACTAACTCTGGGCTCTTTCTTTGATCTTGAAGCTGGGCAAATGCAGCCCTTGTAGGCCTGCGGGGGGGCAGCCCAACAGGGGGTTAAGTCACATTAGGGTTATGGTCCCTGAGGTGACCCATGCCTTTTGTTCCGTAAAATGTTAGGTAAAATTTCAATTTCGCATTAATGAAGTTGCAACTATTTGGGTATTTTGGAGGGTGAGGCTACTGCAAAGGGCTGGGAATAGCCACCAAGGGTGTGAGTAGAATGGGAGACAGCCAGTGGGAGGCCTGGCCTTGATGACACCAGCACCTTCCAAATTTAAAAAGGAAGAGGCTGGCATAAGAAGACAAGGAGCTTTCATTGTTTTTAGAATAATTTACTCACAATTGGTCATCCACTAATTATTTTATAGCAGGTTATGTATCAACATGAAACCAGAAATTTTCCAAACAAGAAAAAACATATATACTGCATAGTTTTTTTCAGTATTAGCTGATAACCATAGAAGTTGAGGTTCCATTTTAGGTATCTATCTTTTTTTTTTTTTTTTTTTTTTTTTAGAAAGATGGTGAAAATAAGAATTGATTTATAAATAAGATAAAAGCCTTTTCCCATAACCCAGCATTTAGCAACACAACGGTTACAGAAAATGAAGTACACCTGAGAGGAGAATTAGACTTCACCGACTTTTGTCCCCAGAATTCAACAGCCTTGAAGATACATTGAGTAGGTAACTGGATGCAGAATACTGACGTAAAGGCGAGCGGGGAAAGGCAGAACTGCATCTCTCAGAAACATCAGTCTACTTCATTTTAATTATTCTCCCAAGTGTAATGAAGAAGTGAATCTCCATTCTGGATTAACTACTTATCAAATTTCCATCAGGTCTAATGGTCCCCTCATTAAAGGTTCTGCCATCCGCAGTTCAAGAAGAGGAACAGACAAAAATAGAAAGCAACGCGGGTCTGGCAAAACATCATGTAAGCCAACGGGTATCTCTGTGTCTCTGTCTTACAATGAACATTTCCTGCTTTCTGGAAACAAATTCACCTTTTACGTCAATGTGCGCAATATTCTTCATTTTGTGTGCATTATTTCCTGGTAGGGATTTTTTTTTTTTTTTTTTTTAGTTTTTAGTTAGTTTTTAAAAATCTTCAGAGGTTAGCTAGGCTTACTGTGGTGATCACTTCACAATATTCAAGCAGCATGAATGGGTAAACAGTGGAAAGTAATGTCTCCCGGTGGGCCTCTCTAGAGGTGATCGTGACTGGTTACATAGTTGCATATTCAGATTTATATATATATATATGTATATGTATATATATATATATATAATAAAATATATGTAAAATAAAACAATATATATATATACCGTGTGTGTATGTCATGCCTTTCTCATTAGCAACCTATGAGACTAAACTGTGGGTTCATTTGAGTTTTCCTCATTTATTTTAAAAGCTGCATTACTTTGCATTGTATGGATATACAAACATATACTTAACTGATTCTCTGATGATGGACATTTACACTCTTTTCAGTCTTTTACTATTGCAAGCAGTGCTGCAAAGGACATCACTGCAAGTATGGTAAACTTTTATTGTCTGAAAGAACCAAAGTCACTTTTTGGGAATTACAAAATAAATTTGTAATTTATTTATATACAAATAACTAAGTTCCTTAATATCACTTTTTTTCCTACCATAATAAAAATGTATTGAATCATACGATGAACTCAGAACATAATGCTATTGTATTTACCCAAATGTTTTTATGAACAAAGCTACATAGAATAAATGTCTCATGTTTCTTCAATTGGGTTTACAATTGGGAGGCTGATTACTAAGACAGAGCAGCTGCTTTAGAAGTGGACCGACCATCATTTTCTGGGTCCTTACTTCTTTTTTTTTTTTTTTTTTAACATCTTTATTGGGGTATAATTGCTTTACAATGGTGTGTTAGTTTCTGCTTTATAACAGAGTGAGTCAGTTATACATATATATATGTTCCCATATCTCTTCCCTCTTTGTCTCCCTCCCTCCCACCCTCCCTATCCCACCCCTCCAGACAGCCACAAAGAACCGAGCCGGTTTCCCTGTGCCATGCGGCTGCTTCCCACTGGCTATCTACCTTACGTTTGTTAGTATATATATGTCCATGTCTCTCTCTCGCCCTAACACACCTCTGGGTCCTTACTTCTTTATTACTAGGTTGTTTTTGTTTTTGTTTTTTGCGGCACGCAGGCCTCTCACCGCTGCGGCCTCTCCCGTTGCGGAGCACGGGCTCCAGACGCGCAGGCTCAGCGGGCATGTGGGATCTTCCGGCACCGGGGCACGAACCTGTGTCCCCTTGCATCGGTAGACGGACTCTCAACCACTGCGCCACCAGGGAAGCCCTATTACTAGGTTTTAATTGTTGATGTTCATGACTTGTATTCTATTCCAAATTAATACGACAGAATAATCCTCTTGAATTTTTTCATTTTGAAACGTTCATTATCTGAAAAAAATCATCCAGCATTATCAGGATATGCAGATCAACTATACCAATTTCTTCACAAAGTCATCAAGTATCATGTTGAACTGATAATTAATAAACACTTAAATGCATGTGGAAGATGGAAGGAGGGAGGCCTGTGTTCCCAGCATCACTCTACCAGGGCAGTTGCTGTTCACAGACACTCACTTGTCTATGGTGGGAGGTGTCTATGCCCCTCCCGCCCCCTGCACTGAAGCCTGCAGACAGCACTAGATCTGCCAGGAATCACGATCCAACGACCCAAAGGAGACCAACCGCCTAGCAAATACCCAATGATGCTTTAAATGTCATCCCCATTCGTTCCTTGATGACAACTTTGTATTTGAACATGAGCCTGTCTGGCACGCTGGAAATCTACACATCTTCCAAACAAGTACAAAAGTGTGAAAATCTGCTTTTATTTCATTTTTATTTTTTGGCCACGCAGCATGTGGGATCTTAGTTCCCCAAGCAAGGATCGAACCCACGCCCCCTGTATCGGAAGGGCACAGTCCTAACCCCTGGACCGCCAGGGAAGTCCCAGAAAATCTGGTTTTAGAGGGAGGTTTGATTTGGGGAAGAAGCTTTGCACCTGGAGGAGAAATGAATCCTGGCTGTCGCTTTGCCCCCCGGTTGTGGATCTTGACCACGTCACTTCCTGTCTTGGGTCTCTACACTTCCTCACCTGTGAGAAACAATGTGAACCTGGCCCTGCAGAGCTGCTGCCTCCCTGCCTTCCAAAGCTGTGATTTTAATAGAGGGACTAGACGCGTGCCCATAGTTAAATGTTTTCTGAAAAAGTAACGTTGGGTACGTTTGAAAGAATATCTGTAAACATGTAAATTATGAAGTATAAGAAAACCAGCTGGGGGGTAAACGGGGGGAGGGATAAATTGGGAGACTGGGATTGACATACACACGACTATATATAAAATAGATAAGTAATAAGGACCTACTGTAGAGCACAGGGAACTCTACTCAATGCTCTGTAATGGCTTCTATGGGAAAAGAATCTAAAAAAGAGGGGATAGATGTATATGTATAACTGATGCACTTTGCTGTACAGCAGAAACTAAACATTGTAAATCAACTAGACTCTAATAAAAATTATTAAAAAAAAAAAAAGAGAGAAAACCAACTGCCACAAACCCACAATTGTGCTCAGGAGCTGCCCATTCCCATGGGCCCCCTTCCCACCCACCCCACATTTTCCTTGTGCCGTTTTGCTCGTTAGAGCTGGATGTGGCAGTCTGTTTCCTCACTTCACTGGTGAGACATTAAGGTTCTAATGGAAGATGAATCAATATTTCTGTTCCCTTTTCTCCTTTAAATAAACCATTATCAGAATACCTAAATTAAAAAATACTTTCCTTAAAATTATTCAGCACGTTCACATTAAAGCAAAATTATTTGGTTGTCTTGCTGAAGAATATATAAAGCTGAAGTGTGGATTTCCAGTCAGTGAAATAGGTAGAATATATATACGGCAACAGTTTGAAAATTTCTCGTTTTCTCCTTAAGTCATTGAGTTTTGGGGGGAAGATTTTTGCTAAATATCTCCCATATGCTCTGATACTAAGTTTGCAATGTTTACTAAACTCTGGAAATGAACTGCTGTGCGGACATATTTATTCAGTCTTGAAACAGATGGGATTCTGTTTGAAGGGGAGAAATTATTTTTTAGAATCTTTCTGTTTTAGTAAAAGATTAAAAAACTGTCCCTGTTCATATTGAATTTTGGTCATCCGGTAGTTTGTATAATTGTATAGAAACTGTTTTCAACACTTCTGTTTAAAGACAATTTACAACTCCCTGAGAAGATTCCTTTGCACTAATAAATAATGTCCTTTATTTTATATTTTAATACTCACTTTAGTGAGTGCTGTTTTGCTATCGTTTTTCACAACAAATATCAGGGAACCCAGACTGACTTCATAACTTAAAAAATAAGCTGGAGGCATCAGGCTCCCTGACTTCAGACTATACTGCAAAGCTGCAGTAATCAAGACAGTAGGCTACTGGCACAAAAACAGAAATATAGATCAATGGAACAGGATAGAAAGCCAAGAGATAAACCCACACACCTATGGTCACCTTATCTTTGATAAAGGAGGCAGGAATGTACAGTGGAGGAAGGACAGTCTCTTCAATAAGTGCTGCTGGGAAAACTGGACAGCTACATGTAAAAGTATGAAATTAGAACACTTCCTAACACCATACACAAAAATAAACTCAGAATGGATTAAAGACCTAAATGTAAGGCCGGACACTATAAAACTCTTGGAGGAAAACACAGGCAGAACACTCTGACATGCATTGTGGCAAGATCTTTTTTGACCCACCTCCTAGAGTAATGGAAATAAAAACAAAAGTAAACATGTGAGACCTAATTAAACTTAAAAGCTTTTGCACAGCAAAGGAAACCATAAACAAGACAAAAAGACAACCCAAAAAGAATGGGAGAAAATATTTGCAAACGAAGCAACTGACAAAGGATTAACTCCAAAATATATGAACAGCTCATGCAGCTCAATATCAAAAAAACAAACCAATCAAAAAATGGGCAGAGGACCTAAATAGGCACTTCTCCAAAGAAGATATACAGATGGCCAAGAAACAAATGAAAAGATGTTCGTCACTAACTGTAAGAGAAATGCAAGTCAAAGCTACAACGAGGTATCACCTCACACCGGTCAGAATGGCCATCATCAAACATTCTGCAAACAATAAATGCTGGAGAGTGTGTGGAGAAAAGGGAACCCTCTTACACTGTTGGTGGGAATGTAAATTGATACAGCCACTATGGAGAACAGTATGGAGGTCCCTTAAAAAACTAAAAATAGAATTACCATATGACCTGGCAATCTCACTCCTGGGCATATACCCAGAGAAAACCATAATTCAAAAAGATACATGCACCCCAATGTTCACTGCAGCACTATTTACAATAGCCAGGACATGGAAGCAACCTAAATGTCCATCAATAGAGCAATGGATAAAGAAGATGTGGCACATATATACAATAGAATATTACTCAGCAATAAAAAGGAATGAAATTGTGTCATTTGCAGAGACGTGGATTGACTTAGAGACTGCCATACAGAGTGAAGTAAGTCAGAAAGAGAAAAACAAATATCGTACATTAACACATATATGTGGAGTCTAGACAAATAGTATAGATGGTCTTATTTGCAAAGCAGAAATAGAGACACAGACATAGAGAACAATGTACAGTTACCAAGGGGGAAGCGGGGAGGGGTGTGTGTGGGATGAATTGGGAGACTGGGATTGACATATATGTATGAAATAGATAACTAATGAGAACCTACTGTATAGCACAGGGAACTCTACTCGGTGTTCTGTGGTGACCTAATGGGAAGGAAATCCAAAAAAGAGGGGATATATGTATACGTATGGCTGATTCACTCTGCTGTACAGCAGAAACTGACACAGCAGTATAAGGCAACTATACTCCAACGAAAAAAATAAGTAAGCAAATATGAGTCTTCTGAAGTCTAGGTGATGGCTCACAGTAACAGTTTCCAGGGGTAAGGTTTAGCTATAAAATGAATTCACAGAATAAAAGGAATACCTCTTCCAGCACAACGTGCAGGACTTTATAAAAGCTAAACTTACAACAAACACAGTGATTCCTGAGATGAAATGGAGAAACCATTTATCCCTGTCCTGGAACTGCTGTGCTTCTGTCTACCAACACGGACACTCCTGACCACAGCACAGGCTGAGAAAGCCGTTGAGCTACTTTCTCGCTCCATGGCTGTGTTAGCTATCTATTGCTGTGTAAAAAACAGGGTGGCTTAAAACAACACACATTGAGCATCTCATAGCTTCTGTGGATCAGGTATGATCCTAGGAGATCCTAAGCAGGATTCTGTTTAGGATGTGGCTGAATCAAGGTGTGGTCCAGGGCTGGGTTCTCATCTGGATGCTTTCCTGGGGAAGAACTCCTTCTAAGCTCACTCAGGTGGCTGGCAGGATTCGTTTTCCGGTGGTTATATTACTGAGGGCCCTGGTGTTTTGTGGCTGTTGGCCGTCAGTCGCCCTCAGCTCCTAGAAGTCAGTCCTAGCTCCTAGAAGCTTCTGGAAGTTTCTTGCCACGTGGGCTTTCCCATCATGGTCACTTAATTCATCCGGCCAGCAAGGAGAGTTTCTAGAGTGAATCTGCTAGCAGGACAGAGCCTTACGTAACATAACCCAACCAAGGAAGGGACATCCCATCATCTTTGCCATATTCTGTTGGTTAGAGGCAAGGTCTTGCTTACACCCAAGGGGAGGGTTTCCCCAGAGGAGTGACCACCAAGAGGCAGGGACTGTGAGTCTGCCACAATGACCAAGTTTGACGGTTGTCCAGCACCCTGAATTCATCATCATCATGTGTTATATCACGAGGGTGAGGAGAGACTTGCAGTTTACTCCCAAAGCCTCCCATGAATTACATTCTTGGGCTCCTGCTGGATTTCTGCCTGGCCAGGTGATCAGGTCGGGACCACTGAAGATGCTCTGCTAACATCTGACTCCACCCATTTGGGATCTGGCATCCTTTACTCCATCAGCCATCTCTGAGAGACGATGCTTCCCGTCTTTTCTTTCACCTCAGGGTTTAACCTTAGCTAACACTTCTCCCTGTTCCCCTCCCTTCCTCTGGGGCCTCAGAGGCAGCTTCTCTCCCCACCCTCCAAGTAGCTTTCCCATCCTCTCATCTTTCTATCAACCAGGTTTCAGAGGGATGGAAAACCAAACTCTCAGCCTTACATTAGATGCTACATTTTTCAGGGCAAAAGGTGCTGGCTTTTATCAGGTTCTCAAAGGGTCCCCCTCTACCCCAAAAGAGTAAAGAACCATGGTGTGAGGGGATCCTCACGTGTACGTTTGGAGGAAAATGCAGACAGCTCACGTTTGGGGGCACATTTTGGGGCTGGGCTGGCTGTCTTCGCCCCACCCCCCGGCCCCGCCGGCGGTACCAGGCCTGAGCCGGGCAATCCTCCATTGCCCCAGTTGTGGTCGGCCAGAGAATAGCACGGTAGGTCGTGTGCCCGTGCCTGGCGCGGTTCTCAGGCTCTACTTTGCTTATCAGCCGCTCTGCCCTTGCCTTGAAGCTCAGACCTTGTGAGCTGATAGCATCCTCCCCTCATGCCAGAGTCAACACTGCCGGGGCACGTGAAGCTGGCAGTGCTCCTGGAGAGGGGGTTGGATGCCACATTGTCGCTGAGGCAGCAGGTGTGTTTGGCCCTCAATCTTGACAGGCCCCTTTGGTTCAGACCTTGTGAGCTGATAGCATCCTCCCCTCCTTCCAGAGTCAACACTGCCGGGGCACGTGAAGCTGGCAGTGCTCCTGGAAAGGGGGTTGGATGCCACCTTGTCGCTGAGGTGCCAGGTGTGTTTGGCCTCATCTCAACCGGCCCCTTTGACGTCTCTTATCCCCCCTCCTCCCGAGGCCCCGCAGTACTTATTTGGGTCAGTGGATCCAAGGGCAGCAACTCTTTCCTGTCTAGGGTCCTCTGGGGTCTGTTGTCAAGTAAGATCCACTGTTCTTCAAATCTCGGCCCCATGGACATTTCATTCTCACTGGCGGGAACCCTGGCAGGGCCTGTGCTTCCAGAAACCAGAGCCGTGTGTAGGGGTACAGCGTCACATCCCTGGGCAGGAAGCTCTGAACCTGCGCTTGGCAAATGTCCCTGGCTCGTGACGGGGCAGGCTGCACAGGTGGAGCAGCGATGGCGGTCAGCTGAGAGTGTGCAGGCTCAGGAATTCTATACGCCGTCAAAGCTGCCAAGGCCTCCAGCTCTGCGCCAGCTCCATGTCATACTATGGAGATTTATAAGCAAGTTCTTCACACGGTTAAGACTCGAAAGGCATCTGCCGAGAAGTGTAGACTGCATTCTGGAAAGCGTGTCAGGCTGGCTGGGCCAGTTTGCAGGAGTGATGTGCAGCAAAAATCATACCTAAGGAACTTAGAGACATGAAAGGCCCCAACTTCTCATTCTTTGCGCAACTCATTTCACAAGAGGGAGGGAAGGAGGCCACTCTGGTTGTTATTGGGAAATGAGACCAGGTCAGAAAGGGTAGCACCCGTTCTGACAGGATGGGGGCAGGTGCAGTGGATACGACCCAGCAACTTGGGGTCAGGTCGAACAGGCCAAGTCCCAGGGAGCAGGGGTCACCGGGTACCCACCTCTGGTCAGAGAACAGCCTGAACCCTGAACTAATATGCAAATGTGACTGTGAACAAAACACATGAGCAGAGCATCAATAGAATGTGTGGGAAACGAGCGTCCTGAAGGGGAGTCTAAGAATCTGCACCCAGGGCTTCTCTCTGGGTGCTGTGGATACAACACAAGTGTGCAGAGAACCTGATGCCCTTGGCCCATGGGGACCCTCGGGCGAGGGCTTTGCCCCAGGGGCAGCACCGTCTCCTGTGCTCCAGCACGGGGCACGAGTTCTATCACCTTCTCTGTATGCCACAGGTGAAAAGGTGGGGAGACACTGATACAGGTGGCCTCAGAGATGTTGCGGCTTCTGGTCCAGGCCACCACAGTAGAGCGATTATCGCAGTAAAGAGAGTCACACGAATTTTTTGGTTTCCCAGTACATAGAAAAGTTATGTTTATACTATATTGTAGTCTATTTAGTGTGCAATAGCATCATATCTAAAAAACAATTTACATACCTTGATTAAAAGAAACTTTATTGCTAAAAAATGCTAACCATCACCTGAGCCGTCAATGAGTCATAGTAGTAATATCATCAAAGATCACTGATCACAGGTCACCATCACAAATATAAATGATAAGGTCCCAAGTCCTTGTGATAAGTAGGCAGAGGTCTGGGCTTTGTGTCTGATTGGGCAATATGGTGAGGGGACCTCCAGGCTGAGGACCTACTTGATAGAAATGCAGAGTCTCAGGCCCCACCCCAGACCTGCGAGTCAGAATTAACAAGAGCCCAGGTAATTTGCGTGCACATGAACATTTTGGAGAAACTACCAGAAACTAAGCAACATATGGAAAAGAGTGGTCTCAGGAAAGGCATGGCCAAGGGAGCCCCACAGTCGTGGTTTCAAATCCTGTCTCCACCGTCCTGCCCATGTGACCCACTGCAAGTTAGTCACCTCCTCTGTGCCTCAGTTTCCTCAGGACCATCACAGCACCAGCTTCATAGGACTGGGAGACGAATTACATACATAGGTGTATGAGAAGTGCCTGGCGTGTAGTAGATGCTTCGTGGATAAGGATTCTCTTTCTGGAGCTTTCTTCCTGGCAGATTCTTCAGGGTTGGGGCAGAGGAAGGGGTGTCTTTCCTCAAGTGGGTGAATTACTCCCAGGTAATTCCAGTGCAAGGGCAGGTGACACTGCTTTGGGCCATTTACAGAACCTCACACCTGGGATTGTACCTGGGGCCTGCCCTTGTGCGCCAGGACGAGGCTGACTAGTGTTGGGAGGTGAGGCTCCCTGCAGTGGGGAAGGAGACGCTGCCCATGGCCCTGGCAGCTAGCAATGGTCCAGCCCCTCAGAAACGTGGTGGGTGATCAGATCTGTCAGGGCACAGCCCGACACCCATGGTGGCTCATGGGAAGGACACGGAGAGAGAGAAGTGGAGGGACAGGTTCAGAGCAGTCATTTTAGGAGCTTGGCTGGGAAGGGAAAGGGGTTTGTGATAACTGAGAATCGAAAGGATTTTTGAGAAAGGAGAGAACTGAAATGGTATTGGCAGTGGGGACTGGGGGATAACTAAACTAGCCTTTATTTAGCCCCTGATATGTTTTCTATAGGTTTACTTTTTTAAAAAGCTTTTTTTTTTTTTGGAAACTGTATGATAGAACATATATATACGAAAGTGCATAAAATAAAAATGTACAGTTTAATAAATAATTATAAACCAGCTCAAGAGGGAGAACCACGCCGACACCAGAAGCCGGTGTGGACCATGGCCTCCCAGCAGGAGACCGCACGTGTCCCTATGTCTTTCTTCGTGTCCCTATTTTACCCAGGAGGATACCGAGGCTCAGGTAGGTTAACTACCTTCCCCAGGGTCACACAGCTCGTAAGCAGCAGAGCCAGAATTCAAACCTATGTGTGTCTGACTGCAGGATGGGGCTAAGGGGCAGGGCTCCTGCATGGGGGTGGGGGTGGGGGGCAGGACTGGAGGGGCAGGCCCAGGGCAGGTGGGCAGCGGGGGGGGGGAATAGATTCGGGGACAGGGCTCCCTGAGCAGGGGAGGATAGAGGAGAGGTGAAGGGCGAAGGGGGAGTCCACCTCGCAGGTGTCAGTCCTCAGGTCCCCCAACTGTGCCCAGAGTGGTCACCCCTCAGTAAAGCTAGCAGGAGGCGCCCTTGAGTCTTCCTGCTAGAGAGAGAGCTTGGCAAGCAGGTCTGGCCAGTGCAGGATCACCAACGAAAGAATATCCATGAAGGTGACAGAAAGCCCAGCAGAAAGATGGACCTGCCCCCAGAGGGAAGGGTCCCGGTGCCCTCAGGGTCCGCTGCTCTCAAGGGAGCTGGACTGTTTCTAGAGGAAGATGCTCTGCTGGTTGGTCTGAGGGTTCATGCTGGGTTTCAGGTGAGATAAGACAAATAACAAGACACCAATCAATGGCTGGTCAAGGTAAACCCCGCCAGAAAGAATTATCATTCAGAGGCGGCCACATGGCCATTAGGCAACACTCGAATCTGATTTCTGCTTTCCCATAAGCAGCTGGGAATTTCTGAGACCTGTTTGTATAAAATTAGAAATTCTTAGAAAAGATACATGACAAATGTCACACCAACCCTTGCCCTCTATCTGCCCAGTTCCCACCCCACCCCTCCAAGGTAAAATTTATTTTTAGTTTCTTATGCATCTTTCCAGAGCTTTAAAAATGCATATCCAAGCAAATAAAGTACTAGAGTCTAACCCCCCACACTTTTTACCGTAAAAGTAACTGATTGCATACTGCTTTGCACCTTGCTTTTTCCCCTAATTAAAAAAAATTTTTGGTAGAAAACACATAACATGAAATTCTCCATCTTAACCATTTTTAAGCGTACAGCTCATTGGCATTAGGTACATTCACATTGTTGTGCAACTGTCACCACCATCCATTTCCAGGTTTTTTTCATCTTGCAAAACTGAAACTCTCTCCACTGAACTATAATCCCCCATTCTTTCCTCCTCCCAGCCCCTGGCAACCCCCATTCTACTTTGTGTATCTATGAATTTGACTCTTCTAGGTACCTCACAAAAGTGGAATCACACAGTATTTGTCCTTTTGTGTCTGGCTTATTTCACCTAGTATACTTTCTTCAAGGTTCATCCATGTTGTAGCCTGTGCTAAAATTTCTTTCCTTTTTTAAGGCTGAATAATATTCATTGTATGGATAGACCACATTTTGTTTATCTGTTCATCCATCAATGGACACACCTGGCTTACTTCTCATTGTAGCCCTTATAAATAATGCTGAGTATACAAATATCTTTTTGAGTTCCTGCTTTAAATTCTTTTAGTTATATATGCAGAAGTGCAATTGCTGGATCATATGGTAGTTCTTTTTAAAATTTGTGAGGAACCGCCATACTGTTTTCTACAGAAGCTGTACTATGTTACGTTCTCACTAGTAATGCATGGGTCCCAATTTCTCCACATCCTCTCCAACACTTGTTATTTCTTTTTTTTTTTTAATAATAGTCATCCTCATGGGTGTGAGGTGGTAGCTCACTGCAGTTTTCATTTGCATTTTTCTAATGATTAGTGATGTTGAGCATCTTTTCGTGTGCTTATTGGCCATTTGTATATCTTCTTGCAGAAAAATCCATTCAAGTCCTTTGCTTATTTTTATTATTATTATTATTATTTTTTTTTTTTGCGGTACGCTGGCCTCTCACTGCCGCGGCCTCTCCCGTTGCGGAGCACAGGCTCCGGACACGCAGGCCCAGCGGCCATTGCTCACGGGCCCAGCCGCTCCGCAGCATGTGGGATCCTCCTGGACTGGGGCATGAACCCGTGTCCCTTGCATCAGCAGGCGGACCCTCAACCACTGCGCCACCAGGGAAGCCCCTATTTTTTATTATTTTTGATTAATTTTTATTGCAGTATAGTTGCTCATTTGCTCATTTTTAAATTGGGTTTTTTGTTGTTGAGTTTTAGGAGCTCTTTAAATATTCTGGATATTAATCCCTTATCAAATATGTAATTCGCAAATATTTTCTCCCATTCTGCTTGCCTTTTTAATCTGTTGATAGTGTCCTTGGACACACAAAATTTTCAGTTTTGATGACCTCTAATTTATCTATTTTTCTTTTGTTGTCTGTGTTTTTGGTGTCATAGCCAAGAAATCATTGCCAAATGCAGTCATGAACCTTTTAAAAAATCAAAATTAATGCAAAAAAAAAAAATCCATGTGAACAAACCATCAAAATCTAACCAAGATGAATCTTGCATGACTTACCTTCCTCATCTCACCGTGATCTCAGCCTTGTCCAACCCTGTCCTTCCTTAAAATTTTGATATTTTGTTCATCATGGGGCTTGGTGGGAGGCATTAATTTTGATCTTTAAAAATATTGCATTGAAAATACTGGTTGTCTTGATTACTGAGTTTCCCCGATGCCCCCTAAGATTTTGTACCCGAGGTGAGTCCCTCCCCCCATCACCCTAGTGCCAGCCCTGAGACAGCAGTTAGCCAGGCTCTCTGGGGACGTACAGCTGTCTTCATGCGGGGGCCAGTTCTCCTCTTAGGCGAGGTGGGGTGAGCTGGAAACCCACCTCTGCAGAGAAGCCCCCTGCTCTGCCAGCAGTTAATGTACAAGTGTCCATTGCGGATCTCACCCAGATCTCCACCAGTGGCGTGCTGGTGAATGTTCAACAGCTGGCCCTTAGTGGAGTGGGGATGGGCAGGGTGAGCAGGATTTGTAGTGTTTGCAGATTTCCATGACTAAATGCTACCTCCACACAAGATTTCAAGCCACAAACAAGATGTTGCTGAAAGCAGAGCTGGGAAGAGCTGGCAACGGGCAGACCCAAGCGTTGGGAGGTGTTGAAAGGAGAACCCAAGGCCACTGGGGGAAGGGGCAGAGCCTCCGCATGGGATGTTATTCCCAGGCATTGAAACTGCAACACATCAGCCAGCGGTTAACCAGGAAAACATATCTAGATAGCAAAGGAGATTTAATGCCGGAAATTGGTTCCCCAGGGGATGGAGAGGCTCAGGAATCAACCAGGGACAATGCAAGTCCAGGAGCGGTGAGAAGGCCCTCCGTCCCTGGGCTGAAAGAGAGAAGGAGGCGATGGTGAGTACCAGAGCCAGGGGCTGGGGTCCCCTGGGAGAACCTGGGCCACAGAGTGCCCCCGTACGGCAGTGCTGGAACTGCAGACAAGATGGAGATGCTGTTGGAGATGCTGGCGGAGGGAGAGAGGGATGAGAGGGATGAGAGGGATACCCTGTCTTCTCTCCTCCTGCCTTTCCGTCCCCACCAGTGCCTCCCATTGGAGACCTCACTGAGAAGGGGCTTGCAGGCTGCAGGCTGCCCCTTCAACATACAGCAGAGCAGGGAAAGGATGAGGAACAGATCTGAGGGCAACCAGGCCCAGGGCTGGCACATCCAGGTGCTGGGCACCTAGCACTGGTCCATTATCACAGTGCCCATAGCAAGGGCCATGGGTACAGATGGCCTGGCTCTGTGATTCTGAATATTGCTTGGTGATTAGACTATCTACAGAGGGAAAGGAGTTTGGGGCATAAATAGTTGAGGGCTTTAGATCTAAATGTGAAAATTACCCAATTCCTATAGAGCAGGAAACTGAAATGGGAATAGATAAATGTTTGGGAAAAAAATTCTTTTTTTTGGCTGCACCGCGTGGCTTGTGGGATCTTACTTCCCCGACCAGGGATTG
This sequence comes from Lipotes vexillifer, assembly GCF_000442215.2. Lineage (NCBI taxonomy): Eukaryota > Metazoa > Chordata > Mammalia > Artiodactyla > Lipotidae > Lipotes > Lipotes vexillifer. The sequence continues at coordinate 875,338 of NW_006798803.1, read as the reverse complement.
AACCGTGCCCCCTGCATTGGATGGGTGGAGTCTTTTTATTTTTTTAATATTTATTTATTTATTTGGCTGAACTGGGTCTTAGTTGCTGCTGCGACATCTTCGTTGCGGCAGGCAGGATCTTTTTTAGTTGAGGCATAAGGAATCTATAGTTGCAGCATGTGGGATCTTTTAGCTCAGGCATGCGGAATCGTTAGTTGTGGCATGCGGGGGTCTTTAGTTGTGGCATGCGGGATCTAGTTCCCTGACAAGGGATCGAACCTGGGCCCCTTGCATTGGGAGTGTGGAGTCTTAACCACTGGACTGCCAGGGAAGTCCCAGAAAAAAATGTTTAAATTAGAGACTTGGCTTAAGTAAATAATATTCTAACAGACCTCAAAACTTTGTTTTGTTTTACAGGAAAGAAATATTTCAGTTATTAAAGCTGATAGATTATTCTGATGAGTGATAGTCATTACACTTATAAATCTAAATACAGAAAATAAGAAAGAAGCAGAAGATATTGAGAATGAGGAAATAAGATATATATCCTATATAAATATATGAGAAAAATAAAGAATTTAAAATAAAATATCAAGTACAAGAGACAAATTATTAATTTTTAAATAACTTATCTATAGATGCATGTTTGATGAGAAAAGTAAAAACCATAGCGGATTTTAAGTTCCTTCCATATGGCTGATTGATGTTCACAAAGCTTCATGGGTTGCAGGTGAACATAAGCTGATAAAATTAAACCAGTTCTTTTTTGTTTTGTTTTGTTTTGTTTTGTTTTGTTTTTGCGGTACGCGGGCCTCTCACTGCTGTGGCCTCTCCCGTTGTGGAGCACAGGCTCCGGACGTGCGGTCTCAGCGGCCATGGCTCTCGGGTCCAGCCGCTCCGCGGCATGTGGGATCTTCCCAGACCGGGGCACGAACCCGTGTCCCCTGCATTGGCAGGAGGACTCTCAACCACTGCGCCACCAGGGAAGCCCCTAAACCAGTTCTTTAATAGGACATTTCAATGAACATTTTTATGACTTAGTTGGTAACAGAAATATTAAATAAATAGAAATATCAAACAGGACTATAAGGGCTAAGAAACTCTTTAGTGAAATTCCTTAGTTCAGTAGAAGATTCAGCACCAAAAACTAAAGCATTGATGCTAAGAGACATTTACTTAAGACAAAAGTCACCTGCCAAATATCAACCGAATGTGGAAGGTTGTTGAGAGCCAGATGTGATTCTCTAAGTCAAATTATGGTTCAGGCAGTTATGGTTTCATCTAGCAGGTGATAACTAGCCAGCCCAAAAAAACAAACAAAAAAAAAAAACCTTGGCAAAAGATTTGGAAACTGCTAAAATGGTTTATTGATTTATTTTCTCAATCATTTATATCCCTTGATAAGCCATGGTAGTAGCTCTGTAATTTAGTTTATTTCAATATGAAATAGACTGTATTTTTGCTGATTTGATTTGCATTTGATTTACATGATCCTTCCTGCTGTTCACTATTTTCAGATCACAGCTGCACGGGGAGCTCATTTCATGGAGGGGAGGCTGCAGCTGAGTTTCAGTTGATAAGTTGGGAGGGGGCTTCAGCCCATAAACATGAGCAGGGACACGTGAAAGAACTGATACAGGGGCTCATTGGACAGTCACATGTGGACAGGGAAAGCTTACTCGTCATTCATTCAACAAATATTTAGAGGACACCCGTGTGCCAGGCACTGTCTTAACTGCTAGGAATAAAGCAGGGAGCTAAAAAGATAAAGACCCTGCCTTTCATGTATCTTACATCACTGAGGACAACGTTCACGTACAGAGGGATTTTTTTTTTTTAAGAATATGAGAAAGGGGCTTCCCTGGTGGCGCAGTGGTTGAGAGTCCGCCTGCCGATGAGGGGGACGCGGGCTCGTGCCCCGGTCCGGGAGGATCCCATATGCCGCGGAGCGGCTGGGCCCGTGAGCCATGGCCGCTGAGCTTGCGCGTCCGGAGCCTGTGCTCCGCAACGGGAGAGGCCACAACAGTGAGGGGCCCGCGTACCGCAAAAAAAAAAAAAAAAAAAAAAAAAAAGAATATGAGAAAGAATATATTTGTGTACAACTGAGTCACTTTGCTGCACAACAGAAATGAACACAACATTGTAAATCGACTCTACTTCAATAAAAGTTTTTAAAAATTGAACAATTTTGTGTTTAAAAGTTATACAGGGACTTCCCTGGTAGTCCAGGGAAGGTTAAGACTCCGTGCTTCCACTTCAGGGGTAGTAAGAAGTGGTTTGATCCCTGATTGGGGAGCTAAGATCCCACATCCTGCACAGTGTGGCCAAAATAAAATAAAATAAAACTTATACAAATCCCTACCACCACGGGACACCCCAGTCCTGACCAGGTTGACATACTGGAGAAAGTATTTTACGGGTTGATGTTTGCTGCACTTGACCGTGAGACGCAGGCTAGGGTTATTCTGTGTGCCATGAACAAGGATGCATCCCATAGGGGTCCAACAGGTGTCTGAGGAAGCCAAAAATCAGGTTTGTGTCAGCCTTTCTGCTCCTTATGTGTTCCACATTACAGAAAATGCAGTGAAAGTTATTCATTTTACATGTTACGATATGAAAAAGTTAGGTGTAGTTCACTTTAATTTTTCAAATGAATGTGTGTAATGGGGCATCAGAGAAGGAAGCATGCATGTGTCAAAACTTTAAAAAGGATTGAGATGCACAAAACCAAGGGGTGCTTCATTCACAGTGGAGTTTCTCATCATGGAAAACAGGAATAACAATCTCTGCTTTCCTTCCACTGCCCTCAAAAGGCAGGACATAAATAAAGGGAATGGTGCTTATCACAAAAGTGCCCCACCCTATACCACCTCTTTCCCAGAGAAATGTTTATAATTTGAGGTATTTGCTATAATACGTAAAAGAGCCGTTTTAAAATATGCAAGGAAAGACAAAAAAAAAAAACCTATGTTTGCTTGACTTACCATATTTGACAGTTATGTTAAAAAGCATCTGAAAACTCTAAAATAACTTTACCAGCTCAAGTAGCTTGGGTCTATTAGGCTGGAGGCTTACAGCCCTATTCAGAACAGTGCTGTGTTATAGATTCCGCAAGCTAGGTCTGATTTAAATTCCTCTTTCCTACTGTGGGCTCCAGTGCCCTTGTCAGATCCCTCCATTTGACTTTGGAAAATGCAGTTAATACTTCTTGGAAAACAGACAATCTGGACATGGTGCCCCCATCTGGCGCCCATTCTGTGAGTCACCGTGGGAGCTGATGGGATTTCGGTAGGAGGTAACTGTCGGTGTTCGGACCACACACGGGAGAAAACAGTCCCGAGCTGAACAGGGTGTAACACTGGCTTTTAAGTTCTGCAGAGGCCAGGACTATGCCTTAATCCTTTCTGAATGCCCTGCTCCTAACAATGCCTTCCCCACAGAGTATTTGTTGAATTGAGATACTAATAAGCAAAGCACCATTAAACACAACAGTCAGCCGTTATAGTCATTCCATCTTTTGAGAAACACATGTGGACTGGTCTGAGCCAGAAAATGAATGTTACATCCTAGTTCTGCTTCTTAGCTCTGGTACTGTTGTTATTGATACGTTATTGTTCATGGTGATTTCAATTAATTACATAATAACTGAATTACTTTTCCTGGGGGACAAGAGGATAGGGAGGTGAGAGAGTTTGGAAAATTGGAAAACAGAGTTCCTTGGCACTTGGACTTGAATCGCAGGTCTATCATTTTCCGTGTGATCTTAAAAAAAATCACTGGTTTTTCCGAGCCTCAGTCTCCTTTTCTGTAGTAATGGAGACCACACTAGTATCTAAGTCAAGAGTGGCTGTGAGGGTTGTGAAGAGGTCTGGCCACAGACCATAAAATCCAGTGCGGATACGAAAGGCTCTCTGTAATGATGATTATAACTGTGTGTAGGCACGGCCGGCAATTGATTCAGAGAAATAACCAACTGAACTTACAGGGGACAGCGCACAGGATCCTGTCCACTGTACCATGGGTGTAACTGAGGCCAGGAGAGGGAAAGGTGTTTCACAGAATCTCACTTGCTTTACCTCTTGTGTCTTCTGGTCCCCATCTCTAGGACTCCATAAAGTCGTGATTTTCCTTTTCATCTGTTATGTTAGTGTTTTCTAAGCCTTATTTTTTCCCAGATTGCTTAGGTGTTTTTTTAATCAACTTTATTGAGGTGTAATTTACTCAGGTATAATTTATTATGCATCCAAAACCCATTCTGATGAGCTTTGACAAATTTACATATTCATACAACCACATTCAAGACACAGAATATTCCTTATTACCCCCAAAAGTTCCCTAGGCCTCACCCCCAGTCAATCCCCGCTCCTGCCTCAGATAACAACTGATCTGCTTTCTGTCACCGTGAATTAAATAAGACTTCTGTCTAGCTTTATGTAAATGGAATTGTACACCTATTCTTTTGTTTTTCACGTATTTTGCTCGGTATTTTCAAGATCCATCTATGTTATTGTATGTATCAGTAGTTCATTCCTTTTTATGCTGAGTAGGAATATTTATGCTATTGTATAAATATACCACAATTTTTGTATCCATTCACCTACTAAAGGACATTTTAGGTTTTTCCCCAGGTTTTGACTATTATGAATAAAGCTGCTGTAAACATCCATATACGAGTCTGTGTGTGTACATCTATTTCCATTTCTCTTGGATAAATACCTTAGAATTGCTAGGTCCTATGGTAAGTATATATTCAACCATATAAGAAATTCCCAAAATGTTTTCCAAAGTGACTGTACCATTTACAATTCCATCAGCAATATATGAGTTTGCTCCACATCATCAATACTTGGTGTTACTTAGTCGTTTTACTTTTAGTCATTCTCATGGGTGTGAAGTGGTGTTCCACTGTGGTTTTAGTTTTCACTTCCCTGATTACTGATGATGTTAAGCATCTTTTCATGTGCTTATTGGCCATTTGTATTTTTTTTCTGTGAAGGGTGTGTTCAAATTTTTTGCCCACTAAAAAAAGTAGGTTGGGGGCTTCCCTGGTGGCGCAGTGGTTGAGAGTCCGCCTGCCGATGCAGGGGACGCGGGTTCGTGCCCCGGTCCGGGAAGATCCCACATGCCGCGGAGCGGCTGGGCCCGTGAGCCATGGCCGCTGAGCCTGCGCGTGCGGAGCCCGTGCTCCGCAACGGGAGAGGCCACAACAGTGAGAGGCCCGCGTACCGCAAAAAAAACCCCCAAAAAATGAGAATGAAAACACCACATTAAACAATAGATTTGAAAACATATCAAGTTATTGGCCATTTTATTGGCTATTTTCAAGTTAATGGCCATTTTATTTTCTTTATAAAGGATTGCGTGCCACGACTGACATAAAACATGAATTTCAGTTGAGATGGCATGAATGAAACCAAAGTGCTGTATAAACCTTCAGCTTCTAGTCACCTTGCTTTTCTAGAATTGGCACAGTGCTTGGCACATAGTAAATATTAAAAAGTATTTGTAGAATTTAATTAAATTGTGACAGGGTACTCCTGCTAGAGTTCTCAGTTTTTGAGTGGTGGAAATAGCATTTGAACTTTGAATTTTCCAGCAAACATGGAAAGTGATGACAATCACAAATGCCAAGAAAACAAGCAAATATCAAGGTGTAAGTTGTTGGCGCTACTACAGCATCTGGAAGACAAGCCACATGTGAGTAGATTCCTCTGTTTGTCCAGGAGGGGGCACTTTAGGCTTTCCTTAACTCAATAGGCCTGCATTATAAAGTCTGAAAAAAACCTTTTGTTTACAGGGGGAAGAACTTCTCAGATTTGTTTTCTCAGACCTCCTTCTCTGTGTAGTTGGAAGGGAGAGCTCGGAGGTGGGAGGGCTCCAGGCAGGAGAGGGCGTTGGGAAGAGCCAGGATAAGGAGTTAGGAGACCACAGTGCAGTCCCAGCTCTGCACCAACCGGACGGTGACCGTGGTCAGCCACTCCAGCTCCTGGACCTGCTTCTTTGTTCACAACAGGAAAAAAAAAAAAAAATCGTACTCTGAGTGATAAAGCCACCCGACTCTGACAGCATACACTGTGTCCCACCTGCAGCTTGGGGTCCATAAAAAGCCATGTTCCTCTGTTATTTGATATGATTTAATTCCAGCCCCATTTCATCAGGGTGAATCTCTCTCCTCTCCCTTCTTCCCTGAGACTCATCACTCCCAGAGGCTGCTCTTTACCTCTGCTTTGTCCCTTAAAGTGGGTGCCATCACCTCCTCCCTGTGTCCCAGCCCCTAGGATACGCGTTCTCACCCGCACGTCTGTGATCCCCTGAAGAAGTAAGGCGTTGGGCCTTAGAGGTGCTTTTGAATCTGTAAAGGAGTCGAGGTCGTTTTCTTGGGAAGGCTTCTGGCACGGATGCAGCTTGCCCATCCCTCTGGCTCCCTTCCCCCAGGGGCATGGTGGCTGACCCCCTCATCCACTTCCCTGAAAGGAACCACTCCTACGGTTTTTCTCAGGGAGACTCACTGTCTCCTCTGCTAGAAATAGAAGTGGCTGGAAACTTTTAACAGAAACTTGCTTTCAGAGCATCGCTTTTTACCTCCTGGGCACCATGCTGCATCTTTATGATGGCTCATTCAGTCTTCTCTTTCCTAGAGAGGGGTACAGGGAGCCCAGCTCAGAGGTCACTGTGGGTGGGGATGGGGGACACAGGAGACGACATTTTGTGTGTGGATTGAGTCAAACTGAGTTAAATCGTAGAACACCCAGCTGGTGTCTGCCGAGAACTGCAGGATCGTTTGGGGTGGGAAACTCACACATCTGGGTGTCAGAAGTGTTCCGGGCGGGGATGTGAGTAAAAACCCAGTGGTGGCGGAAGGCAGACAGGCAGACAGAAGACCTCTTGGGAATACCTGCTCAGGTGCTGCCAGAAGCCCCAAACGACGCCTGCTGAGCTTGCTGGAAATCCAGCACACTCCGAGAATCACGTTCCCTGACTCTTCCAGTGGTTCGTAAGCCTGGATGCCCTGGGTCAGGTCCTCCCCTGCTTGGGATGCTGGAACAATTCCACTTCCCGTCCACCCCGCCTGGTGCAATGGGACAGCGCAGAGAGCCCTTGTGCTGCCCCCCAGCCCTGTGCTGCCCCGAAGGGGCGTCCAATCCAGGGGAGGCTCTCGGGGCAGTGGGTGATGTCCAGGCTGCCCCCCCCCCGGGAGGGGAGTTTACTGGAAGGAGGCAGAGTCCCTTGGGACCCTGGATGTCCTCCGACAAGTGGTCCTTTCTCAGGTTCCAGTTGTCCCCACGTGGAGGAGGGGGCAGGAGGAAGAAGCGACTGGATTGAGGGATTCCCTGTTTGACAGAATATGGTTTAGGAAATAAATACACTCCAGTCCTGCAGAGCTGAACCACGCCTTACCGGGTTATCTCCCGGGGAATTTCCACCCACTCCGGCACCCGTCCCTGCCAGTCAGGAAATGTCCCCGGCGGACTTATCTCCTCGCAGTGAGTGTGGGTGACTGCTGTCCAGAGCCCCCCAACGTTTGCGGTCTCTCTTCCTGAGTCGGTTTCCCTTCCCTCGGTGACTGCCTAGCTGTCTCCACCGCTATTTGCTTTGAGCCTGCGAACAGGGTATTTTAAAATAGCCTTATCTGAAAGCTTCAGTGTGCCTGAGCGGTTCCCATCAGATCGGCCCACGGTTGTACTTGGCCTGTGTGTCCTGGCAGGGCCGCGCTACCGTCCTCCTCCAGTCTCTTCTCAACTGCAGACTCGGGGCTCTGACAGAGAGCATTCGGAAGCGGGAGATGCTCTGCTCTTGCCAAGAAGCCAGAGAGAATGCTGTCGACAGAGCGTAAAAACCCCTTTCTAAGTAAGACGGGTGAGATCTGCAGGGGCCGGGGCAGTCTCAGTCTTGACTGATGTCACCAGTGCATGAGGTACACACTTACTGAGGCCTCCAGGCAGCTAATGTAGCATCAGGCTGTGCCTCTGAAGGAATAAGCTGCACCATCCCTGAAATGTCACTTCTGCTGTCCCCATACTCTGATCATCACCTTCTGTTCAGCTTTTCCCCACCAGCCCTGTCACTCAGCGAGTCCCAGCTGGCACCGAGACCGCCAACCATGGACCCCACCGCTCTAGCACTGCTGTCACCCGCGCCCCCGTGTCCCCACGTCCCCTCTCCCCTCCTCACTGGGTTTGGATTCCTTGGTTCAACACTACGGTTGCTCCTTTGCAAAACACTTTAACTTCCGCTTCCTTGTCCTCCCGTGTACCTGCCTGACACATCCCCTTGCCACCGTCTGCCTGCTCTGTGTGTGCACTGTGGCATCTAACCATTGCTGGAGGGAAAAACAAAAAACAAAAAAAAACACGCAACCACATTAACTGGATTTGCATCACGCTGAACGACCACAAGCCTCAAATGGGCAGCCAGCACTCCTGGGTGACTTGACTACCCTTCCTAATAAATGAACATGCCCATTCGCTGAGATAATTATTTCAAAACTTCTTTCTTCCCAAACCTCCAACATTCCACCACCTCCAAGTCACTCTCCTGTTTCACAGAGAAAATAGGAAGGATCCAATGGGACCCGCCTCTTCCCACCAGAGATTCCCTAACCCACTCATCTTCAGCCTTCCCTCTCGCTACAGTGGAAGAGGTGTCTTTACTCCCCTCCCAGCCCCCTCTCTCCTCCTCAAGAACTTCACTGCTACAATTACTTTTTTTTTTTGCAGTACGCGGGCCTCTCACTGTTGTGGCCTCTCCCATCGCGGAGCACAGGCTCCGGACGCGCAGGCTCAGCGGCCATGGCTCACGGGCCCAGCCGCTCCGCGGCACGCGGGATCTTCCCGGACCGGGGCACGAACCCGTGTCCCCTGCATCGGCAGGCGGACTCCCAACCACCGCACCACCAGGGAAGCCCCTACACTTACTTTCTGTTCTCTGATGCACCATCAGTTTCTCCCTTCCTAATAGCTTGTTTCCATTTGCATGTCTTAGATGCTGGCACCTTTATTATACATTTGTATTATGATTTGATACATTGTTAATATACAGTGCACTCTATTATGTATTTATTTTGTTATACACTGTTTCCAGGAAGCCAAAAATTGTTTCCCTGACTTTATGACTTTGTCCAGCTCCTATTTCTCTGCTCACTTTACAGCAAACTGACTTGAGTCAATTTCTTCACTTTCCATATTCTCCTCAACCCACACAGCTGGACTTCTGTCCCTACCGCTGGACTGAAAGGGCTATTACCGTTGGAATAAAAGACAGATGATCTCCATCTTGCTTGAAAACACTGTTTATCTCTCCGTCCACCTCTTCCTCGATTTCTCAGCTGCATTTGATATTGACGACCGTCTCCTTGAAACATTTTCTTCCTTAAGGCTCCCCAATGCCCCCTTCATCTGGTTTTCCTTGTACTTTATCAGCTGGTCTTTCTAAGTCTCCTGTGACTGTTCTTATTTCTCTCTCAGACCCCTAGATGCTGGAGTCCCCACGATGCTGTACTTAGCCCCCTCTTCTATGTCTACGCTTTCTTCCTAGAGGAGTTTATCCAGGTATGATGCTTTTTAATATCATCCGAACACCCAAATCTACACTCCTAAATTTATGCCTCTGACATTGGCCTTTTCCTGAAGTCCGGGTCCTTATAGCCAACCACCTACTCACTTCCTGCTTGAATGTTTGATAGACATTTAAATATAACACGGCTGAGACTGAACTGTTAATGCTACCCGTCTCCCCGACTCATGCTCCCCTCAAACTTTCTCATCTCAGTAAACCCCCCGCCCCCCAATCCAGCTGCTGGCCAGAGGGCTATCCTTAGTCTCTATTTCCTGCACACTCCACATCCAAGCTACCAGTGGACCCTGTTGGCTTTACCTCCAAAGTATCCAAAATACATCCCACGCTAGGTCCCAAAGTAAATCCCAAATCAGACCGTGTGTCACCCTGTCCATAGCTGCCACGGGCGTCCAAGTCACTCGCGTCCACTGTATTTGACCTCCAGTGGATACCACGTCTGCCCCACTTCCCCCATACTTTCTACGTAGATCTTGCTAACACTTAAATCAGATCATACATCACTCCCCTGTTCGAAGACCTCAAAACACTTCTGGCACAATCCCAGTAAAACCCAGACTCCTTACTCTGACCTACGAGGCTGACCCCACTCGAGCCACACTGCCCACCACACTCCCTCCCGCCTCAGAATCTGGGTCCTTGTTTTTCTCTCCAGAACACTCTTTTTCCTGATCTTTGCATGGCTGCAGTTTCAGCTGAAATAGCACCTTCTCAGAGAAGCCTTCCCTGACCACGTGGTAAAAGCAGCCCTCTCCCACACAAGGCAGGACACTGCTGTCACCTTTTACCTTCTCTGTGGCACTTAAAAGTATTTAACTTGTTTGGAGGCCAAATTAGAGTCATTTCCCTTTGGGCTGAAAAAGTGTACAGTCCCGTCTGCAGGGGTGGAAAGGCCCAGTGGCTTCTCGAGTGCCCTTTGAACTACATGGCCGATGGTGCTGGCAGATCTCCAGGTGCCCATCCGTCCTTCAGCTCATGACCTGTGCTCCATGCAGTCAATTCATACTGGGAGCTCTCTGCAGGAAATAGATCCCAGTCACTCATCCGCTTGGTGTAAGCAGGTGATATGATCTCAAGGGACGGCTAGAGTGCTTCTCTCCAGCTGTTCCTTCTACAGAATGGGATTCCTAACACCTGCTCTGACCTGCAGACATGGACTTCTCCCGGGAATGAGCGACAGGAGCCATTCAAGACATGCCTTCCCTGTCTGCTTTGTCCCTTTAAAGGTTTCTCCAAGTGTCTGTAGACCACCTGTGTCAGTCTCCTGGAGTGTTTGTTAAAAACAGATTCCTAGGCCCAGTGCCAGAGCTGCACACCAGAACCTCTGAGTGGAGCCCAGGAATTTCCTGGGAATGTGCATTTGCAGCAGGTGCCCCAGGTGATCCTCATGCAGGCTTCATTTTGAGCACTGCCACTTAAGATGCTGAAAAAGTCTGACACGAGTTCTCCACACAGGACAGTAAGGCTAAGCCCCGTACTTGGATGATAGACTGTGATTTGAAATACATGTCCTGTGGGTCCGCTATCCAGCAGTGCTCTGAGTTTGACCCATATGTTCTGAATCCAATCAGAGTCACCTTTGGAAGTGGCTAATGTAAGAGAGGGTGGATTTGCTTTGGCTCTGGCCTTGGTCAAATTCAGGAATAATGAATGCCTGCATCTCTCAGTTTCACATCTTGAGCTCACAGAGCCCGCACCGGGAAGCTCCTGATGGCGACACCACCAAGCAGCCCTCCTTGGGGGAAGGTGCCATAAAGGAAGGAAAGTGACTCAGGTGACTGTTCCTCCCTCCAGGCCTCCCTCCCTCCCTCCTCCCACTTCCTTCTCTTTCAATTTAGTGCTTGGCCCTGTGTGTGCTGTAACAGGAACAAGGTAAAAGGAAGCACATTTCTCCTCTTTATAAATATATTCTTTTGAAATATTTTAATTTCACTTTTTCTAACAGCAATATAGAAACAAACAATCATAAAAAATAAAATTATAAATTGTCCATCGATTACATAATAGCACTTGGTATTGCTACAGGGAGGAGGCCTGAGGCTGGGTCAGGTCATCTCAAGCTTGCCCGGGCTCCCCAGGCCTGTGATCACTGCTGAGCCCACGAAGGCGTCAGACATCACCCTGCTAGGCAGTGTCATGGAGACTTCGAGTTTTACACCCAGGGGTCCTTGAGGGATGGCAGGGAGACGGGTAGATAATGAGTAAAACTGCAACAGTATCGTATACGCGTGGTAAATCCGGAAGGCTGCCCTGGGGAGCTGGGCACGCAGGTTAGGCTGCGACTGACTCAGGCGTCTCCTGACCCACAGGAGGCAGGGACTTCACAAAGCCGAACTGACTTGGTTAGTTGTCTGTGTTCGCCGTGGAAATAAGGACGCTAACAGACACTGGACAGCGAGTAAGAAAACACACCTGTCTTTTCCCCGCACTTCTCTTCCTGACTTCTCCCCTCTTATCCCAAAATAAAATTCCCTTGGCATGAACTAAGCACAACAGCTGAGACATCTAACCTATTCCAAAAAGTGCGCCTATTGCAAAACCTATTCCATCAAGTGTTCTTGATCTCAAAGAATCATTAGGTCAACTGAGCAACTAAATTGCCCAGTTGACTCAACTCAACTGGGTTGACGAAATTCAGGTAAATCACTCAGCTGTGGCTGGACCCAGCTTTTTTAGTTACTGTAATGACTGGTTCCTAGAAAGAAAACTAATCAGTTTGGCCTTTTTTTCAGTTGTGGAATGCGCTTGCCTGTGTGGGTTCAAGTGTGTGTATGTGCACGTCTCTGAAGAGCATGTGTGCAGGCTGGCCGGCCACCCCAAGACCTCAAGGGCCGTTCTGGAGGACGCCTGGCGGGCACGCCTCTGTAGGACTTGGCAGCCCTCAGACAGAACCCCTGAGGAGAGGCATCAACTAGCTAGAGAAAACCTCCCTCCTTCCTGCCTGGGGAGGAGCCGGCCTGAGGAGGCCTAGCCTTCCACTGAGGGCTTCATGGACAAATGCTCTGAGCCTCAGACTTCTGCCACTGCTCAGAGCCGAAGGAAAAACAGATCTTGGCTACGTGGTAATACCGTCTTTGAAGGAAGCGTAAACCCTCCGGCTCTTGGAAGCCACAAGAAAACACCAAATTCTTTTCTAACTAGGGACCAATCATCCACAAACTCCCACTGCTGGCCCACAAGAGAAAAACAACCGCTCCCCAGTGTGGGTCATGGTGTGTGTGTGTGTGTGTGAGTGTGCCTGGGCCCCACTGAAATTCTACAGGAAGACAAAGCATGAAAGACAGAGCAACAAGATGCCTCACATCGACAATGGAACCCAGACGGCAGTAGGAATCGTAACTCTGGGGGTGACAGGGCTGAGTGGAGAGTGGCAGTTGGCAGTTCGTGGGTTTGGCAAAGCATTAGTACCATCTTTGGAGTTCAAGTTCATGGATACGTGATCTATGTCGCATAATTAATGATGATTATTATTAACACATCAATATTCTACAGCCGCTAAAGAGCCGTGGAGCCTGAGGGAGACCACTCCCTTCCCCTGGCCTCACTCCCTTATGAAGCAGAGGGCTCGGCTAGATGGGTCAAAGGTCAGCCCACCCCCCCCCACCCCCCACCCCACCCCCCCGCACAGGGCGTTCTACTGGGGTAACTTCCTAACTTGCTGAGGTCTCCGTCCTTACCTTACCGATCCTCCCACTTGTCCTGAGGGAGAATCTTCTAAAATCAAACCCTGAACCTCTGTACTTGACCCACCCACTGGCTTCGTCATTTGGACAAAAATCAAACAGTTATTGACAAGTTAGCCACAGGTTAGTAACAGTCTGATTCAATTAAAATTAGTTGTTTAAGTCAGGCACAGAATCTCAGTGGAGGCTCAGGGCGAGCTTCTGGGGAGGGTACGAAGGTGACGGAGGTGACACCGTCGGAATCCACCCAGAGGCCTCTGCTGCACCCCCCCCCCCCAAGGGAAATCCACTCCTAGGCGCTCCCCAGGGTTGTGGCGTGGCAGCAAAGGGGCTCTTTGGAGGTTGGGACTGGTGTATGTGGCCAGAGCAGGCAGCAGAGGGCGGGTGTGCCTGCTCCCCCCCCAGCTACACTGGTGGGACCACACACTGGAAACAGTGTACCCCGCACTTGTAGGGCCGAGGTCGAAGACCTCATCCGGGGCACTGGCTGCGGCTCTGGGGCCTGCTTCCCCAAGCTCCATGTGTTATTCCTTTTGGTCTTCCTTTGCTGGTGGGTCCCTGTCGAGGCTGCTGAGTCACCCACTTAGGGTGAATTTGAGCCAGTACTTAGAGGACAGCAACAGTGACATGGGCGCAGCTGACATCTAATCACCTCCCCCTGGGGGTCGGTGCCCCTGGGGAAGCCTTCTGCAAGAATCACAGCTTTGGTCCCCCTTTGGGTTCCCAGGTCATAGCACCAGTGATTCCGGAAACAGGAATGTGGGTCACTAAGGGGAGGATGAGACATGTGCCCTGGGGACCCAGGTCTCACTGAACAGGGGATGCGGCAGCCCTTCTGCAGGACTCTTTGGGTATTAAACCAGGGCCAGGCATGGGGACACTGAGCTCCACAGCTGGGCCCTGAGAGCACGTGTCACAGGTCCTGGGGACGCCCTGCCTCCGGGGAGACCCGCTCGGGTAGCTGGGCCTCAGCTTCCTTCCCACGCCCCCCTCCCGCCGCCCCCCACCGTCCACCTCCCAAACCCTCATTCCGGCTCCACCGCCCCGTCTAGGGCTTCTCAGCACAGAGAAAACCTGCGGGAGTTGATGTTCATCTTGGTGACCCCAATGAGCTTGAGTGGCGCAGAGAGACTGAAGGAGGAGGCGAGCGGGGCGTCGCAGAAGAGGTCGGACAGCTCGTCCCGCTCCTCCAGCTCGTAGGTGGCGTCGTTGAGCATCCGCCGGTGGAGGTCGCAGGTGTGCTCGATCTTCAGCTTGTGGATGTCACTGCGCAGGCGCATGAGCTGCCGGGCCAGCTGCTGGTCCTGGAGCCGCATCTCCGTCTGCAAGGGAAGACGGGGGAGGCATCAGCGCCGAGCTGGGCCGGGGAGAGGGGTGGGGGGTCGGTGCTTCAGCTCCATAGTCCTGGACGGGCCCAGGCCCGTTAACAGGAGACCTAATGAAGGGCTCGCATCACCATTTGGGGTCCACCTAGAGAGAGTAGCCCGTTCCCAGCTCAGGGAGGTGAAAAGACACAGAGAGTGAGGTGACAAATAAGGATGTGCTTGCCAAACAATCCTTTGTGCTAAGATAGATACTGTGTCAAAATCCTTCTGGAAGACATGCGTGTCAGTCCTGACTTAAAAGTATTTCCAGCTGTCCCACTGTTTACATACATACATAAATGGAGTAAGGGTATAAAGAATTGCATGGGAATGATAAATACCAAATTCAGGCGTCATTTCTGTAGCGCAGTGGTTATCAAGTTTGTCCAGATTCAGGAGCACGGTTGCCTTTGGGCAGGAAGCAGGGACTGAAATTGGGGAAGGTATTCAGGGGCTTCAACTCTATTGATGATGTTTTGTATCTTATGTTGGGTGGTGGGTATGCCGTCACCTTATCTTTTAAACATTTAAGAATGTCTGCATTCTTAAGAATGTCTGTCTTAAATGCATTTTAAACATTTAAGAATTCGGCCTTGGAACCAAGCGCATTTCGGGGTAGAAAAATTAGCGGCTTCACCAATAAGCATTTCATTGCTCTGTTTTCTCTCTTCCATGTTTTGATGCACTTCTACAGATCTCTTTTATACAGAGTTTATAGGTGAGAAAAACCAAGACAGAAAGTCTTGCCTGGGGATCAGCAAAGTATTTAATGGCAAAACGGGGTTAAAATTCATAGCGTCCTGTTCATTAGTTTACTTCTCAATCCTTGGGCATCACAACCCAAATGTATTGCCAATCAGAAATTGTATTGATCTAGAATAGTGCCAAATCAATGCTGGCGGGCTCACCAGAGGGCAGCTGGTCATTCATTCACTTATTTGGAGTCTCCAGCCATGCCTAGAACTGGGCTATAGGTGCCGCCTAAGCCCTTCTGAAGGAGATGGGGGCCCAATTTGTCTGAAAGTCAGTGCCGGCTCACACCACTGCGTCTTCTGTGAGTTTGGCTTGAACCACTTCTCTTTGGGGTATCCTGTAATTTGAAGATAGATCTCTTTGAAAGCTAGGAACCCTATGGCTCAGATATGAACCACGGAATTGGCCTCAGGGATTGCATCTTCAATCTGAAAAGATCCTTGTAAGTTGGGGAATTTCAGTTTTGAGCAGGTGTCTGGAAGTGCCTGCGAGATGTGGTCAGCAGGGAGGCCTGGTGGGGGGAAGGGGCCATTTTTCTATGGCCAATAGGTCTGGTCCAAGGTCAGAGAGCAATTTAGTGTTGAAAACCCATCAGAGTCAGCTGAAAGGTGGGTGGGGGTGGGGGCGTTGATAGTAAGGCATCTGTCCAGGTTCCTTGGGCTGGACAAAGGCCACCTCGGTGGAGACACCTCACACACCCATTGAGCTTGGAGGCGTTCGCCTCTGCATGAGGGGAAGGAACCGGCTTCCAGTGGGGAAGGTGATGCATATGCCTCCACTTGTTGGAGCCCAACACCAGAAGAGGCTGATCATTCTGTTTTCTCAGTAAGCTAGGTCCTGAGGGCCCATCACAGCGTGAGCAGCCCACCCTAGGACTGGCTTGCAAGACGTCTTTCATTATGACTCATGAATGTAAATCCACATTGCACCTGATGCTCAAAGACACAGTGTTTGTTCCAGGGCTACAAGGAAAAGCAGCAGTGTTGGCCCCCTTCCCACCTACTCTGTGGGCCACACAGGAATTTTCCAAGGGGGACTCCACACTTAAACCCTAAACTGAGTCCCCGCTTAAGAGGTAACTCCACTGTAATCAAGCCAAATCCATAAAGAAATGAGTTTTCTCAGCCCCTGAAGAAACCTGAGCAAAATGTACAGGGCTAAGAGGCTTTCTTCCCCCAGGATTTTTTCAATTGTGTTAAAGTACACAGAACATAAAATTTTACCATCTTAACCATTTTGAAGTGTACAGTTCAGTGGCATTAAGTACTTTTACATTGTTGTGCAGCTGTCACCACCAACCATCTGCAGAACTCTTTTTTTCCTTGCAAAATTGGAACTCTGTCTCCATTAAATAATAACTCACCATTTTCCCTCCCCTCAGCCCCTGGTAGTCACTATTCTCCTTTCTGTCTCTGTGAATTTTTTTTTTTTTTTTTTGAGGTACGCGGGCCTCTCACTGTTGTAGCCTCTCCCGTTGCAGAGCACAGGCTCCGGATGCGCAGGCTCGGCGGCCATGGCTCACAGGCCCAGCCGCTCCGTGGCATGTGGGATCTTCCTGGACCGGGGCACGAACCCGTGTCCCCTGCATCGGCAGGCGGACTCTCAACCACCGCGCCACCAGGGAAGCCCCTGTCTCTGTGAATTTGACTATCCAATTACCTTGTGTAAGTGAAATCAGGACAGTATTTAGCGTTTCGTGACTGCCATACTTCACTCAGCACAATGGCCTCAAGGTTCTTCCACGTTGTAGCACATCTTAGAATTTCCTTTCTAGGCCTGAATTATATTCCATGGAACGTATACATCGAATTTGGCTTACCCTTTCATGCATGGATGGATGCCTGGTCTGCTTCCACCTCTTGGCTCTTGTGAATAATGCTGCTATGAACACAGGTGCACAGTACGTGTTCAAGTCCCTGCTTTTGCTTCTTTTGGAAGGATACCCAGAAGTGGAATTGCTGGATCCTATGCTAATACTATGTTGAGTTTTTTGAGGAACCGCCATACTGTTCTCTGCACCATTTTACTGCAGCCAGTAAATGTTTTTATTCCAGCTAGTCCAGAGGCAGGAGTCAGCCCCTCTTTTAATTCTCCGGGAAATCACTAGTGATCCATGGGACTCGGATAAAGAGACATCACAGCAAACCACTTACACACTTAGATTCTTCTGTCCTGAGTTCCCCGACCACCACCCTCCCTGATGACCCCTTTCCAGCCCCTCCCCACTCTCAGAGCCTCACCGCCCCTCACGCCCCCTTATCCCTTCAAGCAAAACCCAAGAAATCTCCCTCTTCCTCTTGCAGAGCAGCTTGATTACCGCCTTTAGTTATTCTTCCCTCCCTTGGGGTTTCACCTTCCACCTTAGAAACAACCAGCCTCTCCTAAGAGCCATTCTTATCTGACTCAGGGAATCGAACATGTGTTGGCTACAGCCAAGCACTGACCACAGCACAGCTATTGCAACAGGGCTACGGGTCAGCTGCCACCCCCGTGGTGTGTGTGCTTTCTCACCCCGCGGGAACACACCCTTTCACCAAATACTATACCGTAATTAGAGGATTGCTGGAGTTACAGGCAGCGCCTCTGAGAATCCTACAAGTAACTTTACCCTGCAGAGGCAACAGGCCACCATGGGAGGGGGGATTGAAATCGGCATATCCCACAGCTAAGCCTTTGCCAGGGAAAGCATTAAACTCATGTTGATAGTTGAGTCACCAGGGCCAGGTTTTAGGGCCAGCGTCTAAGTCTTTTTAATAAAGGCTCAAAACTGGGAGGCCCTGCCCCATTTCAACATTCTGCACCTAGGCCTGCAGAGAAAGGACCTACATGGTGAAATTCTTACTTTTCTTTTCTTTGTTTTTTTTTTTTTTTTTTTTTTTTTTTTTTTTGTGGTACGCGGGCCTCTCATTGTTGTGGCCTCTCCCGTTGCGGAGCCCAGGCTCCGGACGCGCAGGCTCAGCAGGCATGGCTCACGGGCGCAGCCGCTCCGCGGCATGTGGGATCTTACCGGACCGGGGCACGAACCCGTGTCCCCTGCATCGGCAGGCAGACTCTCAACCACTGCACCACCAGGGAAGCCCTCTTACTTTTCTTTGGCCAATATTGTTCAGTTTATATGGTGCATTACTTATGATCTATTTGCTTCTTACAGCTCTTGGAATGGACAGTATCCAGGCAGACAGGAAAACAAGAATCCCAAGGTGATCAAGGGCATTTTGTTCAATCCCGATTTCTGAGGCTGGAATCTAAGCTATCCCAGCCCAACAGCCACAATTAGGCTCTGATTGATGCTGAAGAGAGGCCATTTTCTCGGAACATGCTCCCTTCTCTATGAGACTTAATCTTGAACCATGGAAAGAGTTTTCATAACCTGTCTCATGACTTAGCTCAACTAAACGTCCAGTTATTGTTTTAATCAGCATTGTGTAGAAATAGAAGCCTGGATAAAACATGATTCATTATTTGATCTTGGGTTTGGCCTCAGAAAGAGCCAGAGACATGCTGTGAGGAAAGAACGTGAGGGTTGTCACTGAGGTGTGCTGCTGGATGACAACCTCAGATGCTGGGAAAAATTAATTTTTTTTTTCAAATACCCCCTAGAAACCAAACTGGGTTTGTGAATTGATTTCCAGGGGATGCTGTTGACTCAGGCAGAGGCTGGAACATGCTTTTCGGCCTCCGCTTGCCCTGCAGCCCCAATCTTGGCGCTGGGAAGGTACAGGCTGAATCTGGGTTCTCCTGATGCCCCTGGAGCCATTGTCTGCCGGGAGGGAAAGTCGGAGCGAGCCCCAGAGCCAGGACAGAGAGCAGGGGGTGCTTCAGGCCCCAGCAGGGACTCTCCGTCCCCAATGGCAAGAGTCAAGCTCTACATACTATATGATAAAGTCTTCGGTTTCCAAACTTGGAAGGTCCCAGGCCAAACTGCCACCTGCACAGGTGAGGCTGACCTTTGGGAAGGACGGGTGGTGCATTCTGAAGGCCCCCAGGTCTGTCCCCAGAGGCTCTGGGTTCTAGTCTGCTTTGGTCTGAATCTTTGTGTCCCCCTCAAATTCATATGTTGAAACCCTAAAGCCCAATGTGTTGGTATCAGGAGGTGGGCCTCTGGGAGGTGATGCAGTCATGCGGGTAGAGCCCTCATGATAGGATTACTATTCTTATAAAAGAGACCCCAGAGAGTCCCCTCGTCCCTTTCCATCACGTGAGGACACAGCGAGAAGTCTTTAACTCGGAAGACGACCCTCCCCTGACCATGCTGGGACCCTGATCCCAGACTTCTAGCCTCCAGAACTGTGATAATTGAATGTCTGTGGTTTATCAGCCACCCAGTCGGAGACGGTTTGCTGCAGCAGCCTGAATGGATGAAGACAGTCCCAGTCCAGCCTATAAGGAGATGAGTGGCCCGGGGCAGGAGATGTGACCCCTTTGTGGAAAGAGGATGCTCGTCACCTCCCCACACCTCATAAGGTTGCATCCTGGACATGAGGGAGCCCTAGAAGCCGTACACCCAAGAAAGGAATTCTGTGAGAGGAGAGAGACGGGAAAGACAGGCCCAGATGAGCACACCCACATTCACTTGTCAGCCTGCACCTCAGCATCCTTTCACACCTCCCTGCCCCCCTCCCACTCTCTGCACTCAGCCCTGCAGTCAAGAGGCCAGCAGCCAGGTTTCTCCCCTTCTTCAAACCTTTCAAAGGTACAACTGGCCCTCCTGGCGCCCTTGCTCTCTCCAGCCTTGAACTCCCATTCTGAGCCCCTGGCGCCTTGTGGCAGCCACGCTGGGTCTGTGTCCCCTCCCCCAGAACCACGCCTTCCCAAGCCATCATCCACATACCCAGCTCAGCCCTTGTCCCCCAACCCTGCAGGATGGGTGACACCCCAGCCACAGGTACCTCTTACAGCAACACCCACACACAGCATTGCCTGTCTCCTCACCAGACAGTAAAACATGCAGGAGAGATCAGGCCTGGTGCTCAAAAGGCATTGGCTGAGGTGGAAACACAAGTTGGAATAAAGTAATATATTTTTTAAGTTAAAAAAAAAAAAAAGGCATTGGTCGAATGAATGAATGAATGAATTCAATTCTCCTAGAGCCAGGTCTTGATTTTACACAGGTGGGACAATCCTAGAACACCATCCCTGACTTTCCCACCCAGGCTGCCCTCTAGGCCTGGGGAGAGGCCTCGAGTAGAAGGAACAGAGCGTCGGCTTGTGGGTCCAAAGTCCTTCACCACCACTCACGGGAGGTGCCCCTCTGGGCAAGTTGCTCAAGCTGCCTGAGCCTCAATTTCCTCATCTGTGAAATGGGTACAATAATAATGCCTGCCTGTTCTGAGAATTAAATAAATAAAACATATATAAGACACTTGGTCCGGGACATGGGGTTCCACAAATATTAGTTCCACTTTATCCATTCTTCATAGAGCTCAGCCGTCAGTTTTTTTTTTTTTTTCCATATGACATTCTTATCTCTCCTACTAGGTTTAGGAGTTCTGGAGGACAGTGTGATTCTCCTTTGTTCCCCAACTGCCTGGAGCAGAGCTAGTCACCAACCCATGCTTCCCACACACTTTGGGGGTGATTGCTCACACCTGACACATTGTTATCAATACCAAGTACGGCCGGCTGGTCTGGTAGGGCAGTACCGGCATCTCGTCACCAAGTGGTCTGTCCAGAGTCACAGAGCCAGTAACGCCGAAGCACCTCAGCATTTGCCGTGGAGGCATCTCCCAGGCAGGGGTGTCCTCAGCTTGGACACGATGGGTTCAGGTCCGCAGGGTGGGCCAGGGACTTCCCCAACTTCCCTGCCACTGCCCTGGACAGCAAGTGGGGGCCTTGCTGGGCAACAGCTAGCCCTGGGATGGTGCCCCGCTGTGCCAGGCTGCTGGAGTGGGGTCCACAGCACAGCTCTTCCCCCTGAGCCCCAAGCAAGACTGCAGGGAGGGCTGGCCCCCCGCCTCTCCTGCTAGGGTGTGTCTAGGCGAGAGAGTAGACAGAGACGAGACCCCCCCGGCACTTCCTGCTCCGCCGTGACCTCCTTGGGTTGCCTTCTGAACTTCCACCTGCAGGGAGCGCCCACCAGCACAGGCAGGAGTAGCGCTCCATTAAGGGATTGCGTGGAGATCAGCTCTAGCCAGGGCCATTGTCAAATGTGATGGAACAGGGCTGAGGTGCCTGGCATCCTTAGGGAGCCCCCAGAAGACCCCTGGAGCACCTGTGTTGGGACTTCTAGACTTTTCTTGGGTTCTGGGCTCCCCGGCTTGGAAACAGATGGGCTGGGAGTTTCACCTCTGACACCGATTGAGCCCAGGAACCAGCCAGGAACCCTCGCTGCCCAAGAGTCAGGAAGCGAGCCCTGTGGAGCTAGGTCTCCTATGAGTGATTAAGGTGCCCCTGCACCTGCAGTTTCTATATATAGATTCCCACCTGTGCCTTCCAAAGGAAGTGAAGCAAATCTGTTCTCTGCAAGTGTGAGCAAGGCCATTAGCTCTCCCAAGTTATTTCACGCTCGGCTACACTGGAACCTGCCTCCTTAGAGGGAATGATGGTTTGGGCTTCACCCCGGGAGGGGCCTCACAGCAGCCTCAGTGCTGGGCTGGACTCAGAGCCCATCTCAGGAGGGTGTCTGCTGTGCCTGTGGGGCGTCCGTGACCTGTCTCCCCTTCACGTGCCAGAGTTAGGGGGTGAGTCCGAGCACACCCTGGGTGCTCAGGAAACCTCAGGGACTGCTGAGCCCCATGCAGTGTGTCCAGCACCGACGTGGGGCCACCGGCCGGAGCGTGGGAGAGGCCAGAGAGGGCAGGGGGAGCCCACGAGCAGCAGCTGCTAGTGGACACTCTCAGGACCTCTCCACCCATCTCCCTCTCTGGCTGAAAAATGAAGGCTCACCACCCCTTGGGTTTCTTCCTGCTCGAGCACCGATGGCTCCGTCCATAGTTGTAACCAGCACTGCACAAAGCAGTTGCTCTGGCAGGGGGAAGCTTTGTCCTCCTCAGTCCCTGTGCCGGGGGGTGGGGTGAGGGCGCCCGCCCTTGGGGGAGCCACGTGGGAGGTAGAGAAGCCAAACCGCCTGCCATCCGGGCCCCTCCCTGGCTCCTGGGCACCTCGGGGCCTGGCCTGGCCCTGCCAGCGGCCAGGAGCGGTGCCCCCCAAGTGCCAGACCCTCGGTGCAGCTCTGGAAACCATCTCCCTGCTGCCAAGGGCTTAGCCACCTGGAGGGAGCCTCGGTGGCCTTTCCCTGGCTTTTGTCAGCTTGCTGGCTGAGTCTGGCTCACGCCTGAGCCTGGGGACGCGGCCAACACCTCAGGGCAGTGCCAGCTTTTCAGACCCTGGAGGAGCCCCGGGGCAAGGGTGGGTCCAGAGCCTGTAAAATAACACACCGCTCAGAAACGACAGTCCAGCCCAGGGGCACCTCGGCCGTGAACAGTCCCAAGACTCTGTGTGCCACCCTCTGTGTCAGGATAGAGTGTCCTTCTCAGAGGCAGGAGAGTGCCTGAAAGAGTGCAGAATCGGGAAGCTTTGGAGAACGACAGCCCAGAGTTCCAGGAGTTGAGACAGCATGTTGACTGCTCAACTCATGAACTACGTCTGAGGTTTTGACGGCCCAAAGCCTCGTGAACCACGATGCGCCTTCACCTCTTCTGACCTCGGGAGCCCCTGGCTGGGCAGCAGGGGTTCTGAACCGGCAGATCTGGGCTCCAATCCCTGCTCTGCTGGTTGATCACAGGCAAGTCACTTTACCTCAGTTTCCTCACCCATAAAATGGGGGTAGTATTAGTGCCACCATAGAAGAGGCACATGGATGTGCGTGCATAGTGCCTGCCCACCTCAGGAGCCCAGCAGGTGCCCTCTGCCCTCTGTGCCCGCCTCACTGTCCCATCACAACCCCCTACCGGGTAGTATGTATAATCTCCGCTTTACGATGACAAAACCCAGGGCCAGGCTAACGGGGTTTCCTAAACTCACACAGCTAGGATGAGGTAGGACTTGACGGGACGTCTAATCTAGTTACAAACTGCATGCTTTGCTGATTCCACCTGTGACTGCTTACTGGCCCTGTCACATTAGAATCACCTGCAGGCACATGTGAAGTCCCAGCCTTATGGCATCTGAATTTCCACGGAGGGCTGGGAGGGATCCTTGGTTTTACCCAAAGCACTGGGTGCCTGATCCAGCAGTCACTACACACTAGCCTGGAGGGTAGTTACCACAGCTGGGAGGGTGCCCCTCCAAGGAGCTGGGTTTTAATTATTACAGGATGATGGGAACGGGAATAAGGAGAAGGCTGATGTCAAGCCTTGGAGACGTGGATTTGGTTGCTAAGGAAGTTAGGGATGTGTACTTCCCTTTGGTTAATTTCAAAGTCCACCGTGCCTGGCACTCGGTGATTGCTCAACATGGGTCTCACACCCCAAAG
Organism: Lipotes vexillifer; assembly: GCF_000442215.2. Taxonomy (NCBI): domain Eukaryota; kingdom Metazoa; phylum Chordata; class Mammalia; order Artiodactyla; family Lipotidae; genus Lipotes; species Lipotes vexillifer. The sequence continues at coordinate 851,573 of NW_006798803.1, read as the reverse complement.
CATCTGGGGACTATATTTACTGTTCCTCTAGCATAGCTCTTGTCTCACGGTGTCACTGTTTACATGTTTGTCTCATCCACAAAGGGGGGGCCCCATAAAGACAAGGGCCCTGTCCCCACCGGCACCAGCACCTAAGCCCAGGCATTCGGTCAACACTGCTCGTACTGAACGAACAAATTGGATCGAAGGACGCCCGCCTGCCTCTTACAGCCCCAGGACCACCTCACGCTGTTCTTCTGGTTAAGTGCGGCCATCAGGTCTCTTTTCCTTCCCTCTCGCACCCTCTTCTCTGCATTGCAAGGTGGCCAAGAGATGGAAAGCAGGCAGGATCTCCTGACTTGGAGCCACCTTCATCCCACTGGTCAACAGTTCCCACCTAATGCCGAGTGGGGGACGTCTGGCGATCGCAGATCTCATTTTTTATCTTTTTCTAGGAGATCCGATGCCTTATTTAACCTGGAAGTTATGAGGGGAGGCATGTGTGCCAATTACACTGGCAAGAAGTGGAGCTTAGTTCTTTCCCGTCTTTTGTCTTTTACTTTTATAATCTTTTTCTCTCCCTAATCATATATATTTCTATTTTAGAAATTTCAGAAACTACAGAAAAGTCCAAAGGATAATATCAGCTCCCAGAAATAAAGATCATTGATGTTTTGGAGTATTTCCTTTGTAGGCCCCTTTGTTTAGCAATTCTTTAGTAACCGCTAAAGGGCGGTATCTGGCCAGATTAACGAGATAGGCTTCCTCCTGCAGGAGTGGATGGGTGGAAAGCCCCTGCTACACAGAGACCTAGGCTCGGGCAAAGTGACACCTGGGCTAGAAACTCCTGTGCATCAAACCCCAGCTCAGCCAGCAGCCCCCTGGGTAGCTCTGAGCAAGGTATTATCCTCATTATGGACGGGGCATGGCTGCCCCCATCCCTGCCATAGGGTTGTTATGAGGCGTTGCTAATAACTCTCTGTGACCCCTTACATGTGTCCCGTTCTAAAATCAAGGCCTGATTTTTTGTTTTTTTCCGGCCGCGCCACGATCTTAGATCCCCAACCAGGGATTGAACTTGCGCCCCCTGCATTGGAGGGTAGGAGTCTTAACCACTGGACCACCAGGGAAGTGCCCCCATTCTGAAATCAGCAGTTTCAAATGCAGGCTTTTTGACAACTCGTGGGCCCACTGACTTGAACATCTGATGTGAGCACCTGTACCCAGTACAAAGGAAAGAGATCTGGGTACAGAGCCAGGAGAGGCAGGTCTGTGTCTTGGCTTAGCCACACCCTTACATGTGACCTTGGGCAAGTCACTTAACCTCTCTGACTCTCAGGCTCAGCATCTTTCTGAGCCTCAGTTTTCTCATCTGTAAAACGGGAATAGCAAATACCTCCAAGCCATCTCACTCAGATACTGTATGTAAACGTGCCTTGAGGACCATAAAATGCTCCCCCAGATGGGCGGGGTTAACATGGCTATCACCTTCACGCCTCTCACCTCTATCCCCATCAGAAGATGCTCAGTGAGCTTGAACTGTCATCTGGCCACTATCATTCAGTAGCAGTGGATAACACTGGCCTCAGAGGGCTGTGCTTGGACACACCAGTCACGTGCTTGTCAAGTGGGCAGTACAGGCAAGAGAGGGTTAACCCGGAGAGGCCAGCTGGGTCCAGGGCTACGGGCCTCCTGTTATGGCAGGCCTTAGAATAATTAAAACTTGTCAGGTTTCCTTACCCTTTTTCTAACAACCATAAACACCTTTTTGGTGGGGGGCTCTGTCTGTGGGGATCAAACACCTGCATGAGGCTAAAAGAAAAATATCTGTTGACGCCCAGGGATTCTCGCCACAAAGACAACGCCTTAGGAAGCTGGACTGTTTTGTTTTGGTTTTAGTTTTGGCACCGCACAGGCCAAGTAGATGATTTCTCCCTTTTCTTTATCCTTCAGGTTGGCAACGGGAGCATTTTAGCAGGACTAAAGAGAGAGGCAGAAGGGAGTGTCCCTTTTCCTCTTGGGCTGCAAGCTCTGGGGCCAAACGCAATCAGAGGTTTGTGACATGTTCTGAATTTCAGGCTCAGATAGAAGGCTGAGACCCACAGCTTCAGGGCCACGTCCTTTCTAGCTCACCCCTTCCTGAAGCATTGCCCCAGCCCCACTCCAGGCCACTTGGACCTAGTGAGGCCACCATGAAGGTAGAAAGCTGGAGGCTGTGGCCTCTGGCAGCGGGAGCAGCCTGGATCAAGCAGAGTTGCAGAGGGCCACTTCACTAGGCTCTGAGTCGGTCTCCCCAGTAAACGATGCTGGGTTTCAGCCTGGGGAGTCAGGTGGCCCGAAGCTGCCAGGCACAGAGGCGGCAGCCCTGCCTGCCATAGCCGGATGGTGACACCTTTCCTGAATACACAGGGAGCTGAAGGTCAAGCCTTCCTGGCTGGAGGAGCAGTGACAACAGGGCTTAAGGATTCCCACCTTCCTTGTACCCCCAACATGTCACTCTGAAGGAAAACCCTCTACTTGCAGGTCCCTGGGGGTGTCAGGAGCGAATGCACTTTCCGTGCAGTGAAAGCTGAGAGGAAGGCTGGACCCTGAGGGAGCTGCTAGGACCTTCTCTGGCCTTGGGAATAAGCCAAGATTCAGGCAGTCGCTCTCTGCCTTTGAGCTAACCTCCTAGGAGATAGGGTTGGACCACCCATGCTTCCAGACCCGACATCGCCTGCCTCTAGGAGGGTCAGCATTGACAACAAGAACCTCGCTGGTTTCATCAACTGCTCCGGTATAAGCTCTTGATGGTCAGAGACCCGTTCAGGGCACAAACCCACGACTGAGCCCGAACTCCCAGCCAATTGAGTTTGGCATCATGTGGGGCAAACAGCTACACAGCTGACTGAATTACAGATTTTTCATGTTTCCTTGGCCACATCAAGAGAAAAGACAAATTTGCACACGGGTCTGATAAATCAATAGAGAGAGCCTGCCCGGGTATAGAGAAAACTTGACTCTGGGCTTAAAATAAAACAAAGGTTATTTGAAACCACTTTTGAAATCACTATTTTTAAAAAAACAGGTTAATTTTTAACGACACCTTCAATGAGTTAACAGGTGATGAATTAGGGAAAACAATGACGTGAAGTTTAATGTTTTGACTGAGAGTTAAAACAGGAGCGTGGGCGTGTTGATCAAATGTTCAACTCTGTTTTCAAGTCAGTCAAAGGATTTTATAGGTTGCCTTTGTTACTCTTTAATCTCAGAAGCGGGCAGAACTGCACATTTCAGTTGGCCTGCCTGCTGGTCTGCATTTGGGCTGCTCTGACCTCAGACTTAAAGTCTTCTGAACTAATTCAGCTCTTGGACCATTCGGTGTGGGATGATGTGGCTTCATCCCCGGAGCCCACTGGCTGAGCCCAAGCCCAAAGGACGGTTACAGCAGGGACAGGGTTTAGGGCACAGGCTTGGCGACACTTGGGGGTTCCCTCTGAGGTCCCTTCTTGGTTCTCTGACCCCAGTCTTGCCTGCCTTTCAGTCCTTGATTCTCAAAGTGTGGTCTGTGGACCAGCAGTACAGCAAGCACTACCTTGGCGCTTGTTGGAAATTTGGAATCATGGACCCCATCCCAGACCTGTAGGATCAGAATCTTCATTTTAACAAGATCAGAATCTTCCCATTAGAGTTGGAGAGTCTTTGCTCTGAGAGTTTCTCTACCTGCAGCTGGAGGAGGCCTGCCCGATGGGGCCCTGTGGGAGGGACACCTCTCACCACCTACCTCTCTCCCCAAAGCTCTACTCTCACTGGTGAAGGCTGAGTTCACCACTTACTAGTCATATAATTCTAGGCAGGTCGTCTGACTCTACGAGCCTCAGTTTACTCATCTGTATAATGGAGACATAACAGCAATCGCACAGGTCTGCTGTAGGAACAAAAGAGACCACAGCGTGAGGGCTGGACTCTCAATTTTGTTTCTCCCTCTGCCCCACCTATTGACTGCCAACATCTTTGTGAAGTCACGGAACAAAATCAACTGCCTTTGGAAGACACTATGTAGTACAGTGGCTAAGAAGAGCCTGGGCGAGGCAACCAGACAGGCCACTGGTCAAATTTCTACGCTCTCAATTATTGCTACATTCCCCTCTGAGCCTCAGTTTCCTCTTCTGTAAAATGGGGCAACAGGAAGGTGATGTGACACTCAGAAGAGGTAAGTCATGCATGTGAAACACCTGGCACACAGTAGTCACTCAATTGGTAACAAATCTTGATATTATTATTATTATGCTTATTACCCACCTTTGGTAGCACAGAGAAGTGGCATGGAAAGGGGGAAAATACGCAAATATAAAGCATTATTAATAATGCCGATGTTCACTGTACTTATCTACAACAGCCTTAGACAGCCACATTAGTCCTAACGATTAACGCTCCTCTCCCTGCCTGTGGAGTATGACTCCATATGTCACCCCTGGATGCCCTTGGCCTGGTCCACCTTCCTCCCCTCAGCCAGTGCACTCCGGCTGGGGCACGTTGTGCTGCTTGGCTTGCAATGGGCTTGGCAAGAAAAATGAGCATGGCCTGTAGGTCTATGGCAGTGGTTCTCAACCCAGGCTGTACTTTGAGAATAGCTTGAAAAACTACTGACGCCCAGGGCCCACCCCCAGATGTTGGTTTGACTGGTCTGGGGTGTGGTCTAGGATTTGGGGGTTTCAAGGCTTCCCAGGTAAGTGTAACATAAGCCAGGGTTGAGAGGCGGCTCTCATCCAGCGGACCTAGGGGACAACTTGAGAGAATGCCCTACTGGTTCACACCCAGGAAACCCCTTCTCTGATTTCCACCCCCAACAGGGACCCATGCGGGATGCTAACTTACTTAGAAAGTAAAAGCCTCCACTCCCAGAAGCAATCAAACCTCAAATGAACCCAAAGCCAACAAATTGAATCCTTGATTGATGGGACTATTTTTTTGTTCCTCTTTATGAAAACAAATCAAAGCAGTGCAGCCTCAAGGATTTAAAGAGCAGCTTCGTGTCCATCCGTCCTCACCTCTTACATGCCCCGAGAGCACCCAGTGGCGATGGGGAGTCTGGAGACCACCCAGTGGTGATGGGGAGTCTGGAGACGCAGTGCGAATCCCCAGCGGCCACGTCTTCTCTGCAAGCAACTAACACTCCAGTTACCAGGACAGACACAGTGGAGACGTGTTTTGAGAAACAGTCTCAACATCAAAGATTAAAACCAAAAAAGATGTCTGATTAATCAGATACTTGAGTCCCTGAGCCCTCCTGGCCCCAGTTCTTTACCTTAACTCACAAGGAATTCCAGGCCCCAAAGGGGATTTATTTTTCAGGCTTCTGCCCAGCAAACCAGGCAGGCCTCTGCCTACCCTGTGGGACCAGGAGTTACTGGAGGCTCTGGAAGGCGGTTGGCCCTTGGTTCCTGGCTCACCTGTGGCCAGAGTGGCCCGACTGGGCAGCTGTGACCTGGGCCGCAGGTGATGGGGCTGGGTGGGGCAGGAGTTGAAAGCACACGATTAGCATCACACCTGGCTCTGCTGAGACACCACCATGCCCAGGACCAGTGTTTCTCCCCTGGGCGACGGGCGCACAGCTCTGCACGCCAACCCCCTTCTCATGTGCTGAGCGACGCCCCTGATGGGAACCTGCCTCGCCCGTGGGCAGAAAAAAGGTCGAGCTGCTGGCCCCAGCTCCCAACGCACGCCCAATGCTCACACTTACTCCACCTGGATGCCCTCCCAGCTCTGACCTCTGGGCAGTTTCCTACTCAGCCTCCGAGCCTCAGCCCAAAGCCTTCACCCCCGCCAGGCCTGATCAGCCACGCTGCCCCTGGGCAGCTCCCTGTACACCCGTCAATGTGGGCAGAGTGCTGCTGGGCTGAGCCCGAGCTACTTACAGCAGCGCCCGCGCTGCCCTGTGCTTGCCTCACGCGGCCCCGCTGCCCAGAGCAGCGCCGTGGGGCAGGGGGTGGCTGCTGAATAAAGGGCCACAGGAGCGGCCAGCAGCTTGGGCAGGTGGCAGGGTGACAGGGATTCAGAGAGGAAGAGGGGCAGTCACAATCCAGGAAGGAGTGTATGGGACTCTGATGCCAGGAGTGGTGCTGGGGACACCTTCAAAACACAGGCTCAGGGGGACTTCCCTGGCAGTCCAGTGGTTAAGACTCCACACTTCCAATGCAGGGAGTGAGGCTTCCATCCCTGGTCGGGGTACTAAGATCCCACATGCTGCAAAGCGTGGCCAAAAGACTAAAAATAAAAAACACAGGCTCAGGCTCTCCACAAGGACCTGTGGTTGGGGGCTGATGGGCACATGGACCACATATATCCACACAGTAATGAGGCCCACCCTTGACTAAACAGGAAAATGTGCCGTTGGGAGGGGGAGAGATGGGGGAGGGACAGAGGGGTGGAGACAGAGACAGAGAGAGAATGGCATCTTTTCTGGGGCTTCCTGGAGGGACAGCCACTTACTCACCAGTTCCTTCCTGAGCCAGGCTATAGCTTCGTCGATGCTCTCGAAGCCCTCCAACCTGCCAGTGCATGGGGCCCCATCGTCCTGGCTGGCCATCCCATGAGACTGAGGGTGCCGCCTGGGCGCTCCTGGGGGGCGCGAGGGCCCCTCTCCCACGCGGCCCCGCTGCCCGGCCACTGGCCTCGGGAGGGGCCACATCTGCTCCTCCAGCCCGGCCTGCCATTCCAGGTAGGAGGGCCTGCGGGTCTCCAGCCTCAGTTTCTCCGTGAGGGCCTTCAGGGTCCGGAGGTGGTCATCGGGAGGCGGGGCTGCGCCTGCCGGCCCTTCTTCCCCACTGGCCGCGTCTCCTCGGGTCTGGGGCACAGACATTCTAGAACCTGCCTGGGCAGCCAGACATGGGAGGTGGCGGAGGGCACCGTGGGAGTCTTGGTGGATGGCAAGGTCGGGTCCTGCTCTGGAAGGGTCTCACCCAGCTGGGGCCGAGGGTCCCGAGGGCATCGCTAGGACGGGCGCAGCTCCCGGAGTCCAGAGGGAGGACGGCGAAGCTGCAGTGTCCACCGGAGCAGCTGCAGACAATCTGGGTTTAAGATGCCGTGGGCGCCACGCTTTGCAAGAGGCAGGAACAGACAAGCGTTAGCAGGAATCTTTGGAGGCAGCTTTGCCAAGAATATCTGTCAGTGCTGGAGGTGAAGGCAGATCGAAGACTGGAGGGGATGCAGGACAGGGAAGGGCAGGCGGGGAGAAGCTGCTGGCTGGTGTGAGGCCTGCAGGAGGGATTGGAACGATGTCAGTGCTGACCCCTCCCCTTGATGCGGCCTCAGAAGGCGACACTGAGGCTGAGAGCGGCTCAGGCACGGGGCTGCTGACTGCTAGTTCAGGGCTGGAAGAGAGGCCACTTCAATGGCCGAAGTCCATGCAAAAAAGTTAATCGTAAAAGTGTGGACTTGGTGCAGTGTCTCGCCATGTATGAAACGTTTCCACCCCTATTACCTCATTTACTCCTCACTGCAAGTCTGTAATTACTTCTTTTTGTCCCCATTTTACACACGAGGAGCCTGAGTCTCAGAGGTTAAATGACTCACCCAAGAGCTCCCACTGATTAGCAAGGACAGAGCCGGTCTCAGGCCTCTCTAAGCGCAGGCTGTCTGGAGGGGCGGAGGGGGTCCCCATGCAGACGCAGGTGAGCCTTGGGTCCAGGCACCCCCTGAGCCCGACCCGCCCCATCCACCACAACCCCGTCCTAGGCTCCAGCCCTTTGGGGCAAGTCCTCCTGCACACTCTCAGCTTCCTTCCCCAAGAACAGCACCTTATCTCTCACCTCATCAGAGAAGGAAGCAAGTAAACCTGCAGCAGCTGAGGGAGATTGTTAAATGGAGCGAGGCTGTGACTCACCTTCTAAAAAGACGGTTCTCACATTCACCTAAAAGGCCCACACAGCAGCGCCTCCCCGGCGGGGGCTGCAGTCTGCTGATCTGCTTTGGCCTTCCCACCCCCAGGGAGGAGGTGTGAGCCAGGCCCTTGCCCCATAATTTGGAGTCACAAGGCAGAGGAGTAGCTCTGAGCCAGAATTAGGCCCCGGGCTCCCAGCCTCCATATCCCACGGTGTCTGGCAGGTGGAGATGGGCCATCAGAGTAGGAGACACTTGACTCGGGCCAAGGAGAGGAGCCCTTGGCTTATCAGGGGGAGCTTTAAAAATCTGTGCTGAGGGCGTGCCGCCGTGAAAAAGACTGAATCAGTCTGGAACAATGTCCAAGATAAAGCGTACATGAAACAAAATATATATTCGCAGCCTGGAGAGGATGCCGCCCTTGGTGTGGAAAAGGCGGGGAAGGAAGAGATTTTTATTGATTTGTGTGTGCCTGAGGAGAAAAGCTGAAACTGAGAGTTGTGATTGCTTGTCTGGGGTGATGGGGACCAAGCATGGGGCGATGGTGGGCAGGCTGGGCCACCAGGGAGACTGTGGGCTCCTCTCTCACTGAGGCTTGGAGCTACTCAAGAAGAGCTGAGCTTGCTGTCTTTCCGGATGGTTCCTACAACCCCTTCCTGCAGTGGCATCTGACCAGAGGGATGCTCTGAGCCTGGCCCCAGTAATGAGAAGAAATCTTCCACCCCAACCAACAGCAGAGAAACCTAGCTCTTGGTCTCCAGCCACACACATGAGAATCCCCTGAGGAACCTCCACAAACACAACTCCCATGGCCATCCCAGGGGTCCTGATTCAGTAAGTCCGTGGCCGGACTTAGGCATTAGCATATTTTAAAGCTCCCCAAGTGACCTGAGATGACCAGGGTTGAGAACCGCTGGTCTTGAGACAGAAACACTAGACTTGGGATCAGATGGTCCGGCCGTAGGTGCTGCCAGGCTTGCTGAGCCTCAGTTTTCTCACCTGTAAAATGGGGGTGATAATACCAACCTCCTAGGTTTGGGGGAGTGGCACAACTAAGGTTTGTATGTACCCTCTGCAGGCTTAGCATGCCCTGAAAATCTGGGGTATTCTCATGGGGGTCTTCTGTGCAGCCTCACCGTCCCACAGGCTTCTTAAGAATCTCTCCAAATCTAAAGACCTATTAGCCGCAGTCTGGGGCCCCTCCCAGGCGCCGCCTGCCTCTTTGCTGAGGTGCCAGAGTCTGTTTGGAGTGTGCCGGGGTGGTGTTAACCTACAGGGCGTCCTCCACTGACCAGGAGCGCTGGTTATTTGCAGCGAAGCTTTTTGGAGAGGATCTAGTTGCAGATGAGCCCTGAGATTTGTGAGCAGAAGCTTCTGGGACGTCTGTCTCCCTCCCCCTTTCCGCCACCTGCACCCTGCCTGCAGAGGGAGGACCTGTTGGGAAGGGTCTTCCTTCGGCGCCGCGGGGTAGGGGGCGGTGTGGAGGGGACAGCTACGACTGCCTTCTTGTAGCTGCCTCCTGGGCAGGGGGCAGGGGGTGGGGGAGCTTATTTTAATTAGTGGTTTCTAAATCAGTTCAGAGAAGACCTGCACAAAGGTGTCAGGATGGCTTGGAAACACTGACGGGAACACCAGTGCGCTGAGAATCAGCGGTGCTGATCCTTGATCAGCTGAGCTCTAGGGAGTGTGCATGTCCTCTCTCTCCAGCCTCAGAGCTGCCCCAAGAAGCAGGAGGGGTCACCCCATTTCGAGAATGGCAAAATCGAGGCTGGGAAGGTTGAGGGACTCGGGTCAGCCTCTTTCTACTCCAGGGGGCATAGGCCTTGGGGTCAGTCAGCCAGGGTCCCAGTTCTGTGATCTTGGGCATGTGGCTTCATGACCACTCTGTGCTTCTGTGTCTTCTCCTGACAAGTGGGAAGAACCAGGACCAGCTATGTAATTTGCTGGGGCTGGTGCAAAATGCAATCAGGGCGCCTCATTAAAAAGTACTAACTAAAAAGATTTTCCGGCTTCCCTGGTGGCACAGTAGTTAAGAATCCGCCTGCCAGTGCAGGGGACACGGGTTCAAGCCCTGGTCTGGGAAGATCCCACATGCCGCGGAGCAACTAAGCCCGTGCACCACAACTACTGAGCTGTGTGCCACAACTACTGAGCCGTGTGCCACAACTACTGAGCCCGCGAGCCACAGCTACTGAAGCTCACGTGCCTAGAGCCCGTGCTCCGCAACAAGAGAAGCCACTGCAATGAGAAGCCCGGGTACCGCAACAAAGAGCAGCCCCCATTCGCTGCAACTAGAGAAAGCCCGTGCGCAGCAACAAAGACCCAAGGCAGCCATAAATAAATAAATAAAATTAATTAATTTAAAAAAAAAAAGATTTTCAAGGGCCCTCTGGGCTGCCCAGGTCCCTGGCTCACGAAGCCGCAGCCCAGGGTAATAACATCAACCTCACAGGTCATTTTGAATATTACATAAGGTGACAAGTATCGAGTCCTTAACAGTGCCTGGTCTACAGTAAGCCCTAGACAAAGTGACACTCACTGGGGACGTGGCAAAGGCAGAGAGCCCGAGGAGGGAAGCCACAGGATGCTGCCAGACCTGGGGCCTGAGGCATCTGGAAAAACAGGGCCAGATGGTAATGGACCAGGCCCAGGCATGCCCCGCCAGGCAGGCCACCGGTGCTGCAGGGGAACACGAAATTCCTGAAGCAGAAGACAACCCCCCGGGGGCACGTCAGCCTTCCTGCAGCAGCAACGTGCCAGCGCTCGGGACCCACGCAGCACACAAGGACTGCTGTTCAAACACGCTCCTGGCTCGCTCTGGGCGCACGGTTGCTGCCACGAAGATTGCTGTGCCAGCCATGAGCTAATTCCCCCAGCTGCTGGGGGAGCCAGGTGCGCGCAGCCCTGTCATTCGGCCAACACCCCATCTCTTCATGACCTAGTCTGTCCACTTGGACAACTTCCAAACCCACTTCCTAGATGGGCTCTGAGGGCAGGGAAGGATGCGCTGACCCATTCTCTCACTCTCTCTGTCTCTCCGTCCCTCTCTCAAGGGACACTCACTCACTCCCTCCCTCTTGCCCCACGTTTTCCTAAGAAACTCGAAGCCACTCTCTCCCTGCCTGGATCCCCAGGCTCGGGCCTGCTCCTTCCACTACGGGGTTCTCATTTCTTCTCCATCATACGCAATCCTTCCAGCACTGAGTACCAGGCCCTGTCACGGCCCCCGTGACTTTGCACAAGCTGTTCTCTCGGCCTAGAATGCCCTTCCCTCCCTCCTCTGCCTCAGTTCTCAGGGATTTTCCCCTTCAAGTTTTTCTTGACTTACCCAAGCTGTGTGTGCCCCCGGGGGTACAACGAGACCACATCGGGCAAACAATTATGTCATCCCGACAACATTAGCTGACGCTTACACAGTGCAGGTCATTCCAGGCATTGTTCTAAGAGCTAATGTGCACGAACACATTTAATCCTCACAATACCCCCAGGAGGCAATATTATTCTTGTCTCCATGACCCAGATGAGGAAACAGAGGCACAGAGAGGTTGAGTAGCTTGCCCGGGGTCGCAGAACTAAGTGCGAAGGTGGGATTCGGAACCCTGCAGTCCGGCTCCAGGCTGGCTCATAACACTGGGCTCAGCGGCCCTCTCGGGCCACAGCATTTGTACCAGGAACTTTCTGCATGGTCTCCTCTGTCGGACTCTGAGCTTCAGGAGGGCAAGGACCAGGCTCTGCACCCTGGAACCCCCAGCCCTTAGGGCCAAGCTGCTCTCTTTAAATGTTTGTGAATGAACAAGCAAAGAGCACGGACGCCTCTCCCCCCACATCTGGATGGGCTCAGAGAAGCAGAGGGGATCTGGGCTCCACCACCTGCCCTCGCAAGACCTGCCCTGACCTCGGGCGCCTGGACACAGGCTGTCAGGCCCAGCATCGTGAGGTGAGGGGACTCCTGCCCAGTGTCCCCTACCTCCCCTGGAAAGAGCATTTCTGTTTCCTGGAAGGAAGTCACAGCTCTCGCCTCAGGGTGGCCACATGACTCAAACTGGCCCATCAGAGCCCCCCTGGGTGGCTGTGTCAGAACCACCCAGAAGCCGGCCGTGGCTCCGCTGCTCACCACAGGGAGAGGGTCTGCCTAGCAAACGAAGCCAAGCAGATGAGATAGCTTGAGGCCCTCAACTGGGCCCTGTGGGGAGCAGTTCCACCTGACCTTGATTCTAGAGCCTTTATATATCCTCCTACTTTGAACCGGGTTCCTGACACTTGGAACCAACATAAGCGTGTGTTGGACAAAGGACATAAAATGACTCAGTGGATGTTTGTTGACAGTTGAGCATGAGGCTTGAGCTTGGCCAATCAGTTGCTCAGGCCCAGGATTCTGAGTCTGGGGCATGTGAGGCCAGGATGGAGGGACGCTGAACCTTGGAGGAAGATGTCAAGTGCAGGGGATGTGGCATCATCTTAGCCAAACCATGCTTACTGAAGGACTGTGGGAGGGTAATATTGTAATATAATAAGAAATATGTATTTGGTCTCCATCCCTGGTTCCTGACACAGAGCTCTTAAAACTCTTGTAATTTTCTACATGATGAAAGCAGTAAGAGTATTTTTTGTTAGAGTATCTCAGTTTTGTTCCCACTTCTTGAAACAGCTCCAGGGCATTCAGGTGCAAAGAGGGTCATCTGTTATTAATAAGAAGCCCCATTCTACCACACCTGAGTTTATGTTAATGAGGTGACTGTTGGAAACCACTCAGGATGGGGGCTGGTTGCCAGGGGAACCAACCCTGAGATGAGAGGGTTGGAACTTTCAGCCCCATCCCTGACCTCTGGGGAGGAGAGAGAGGTTGGAGGTTGACCTAATCACCAACCACCAATGATTTACTCAATCATGCCTATACAATGAGGCCTCCATAAAACCCAACTGAAGGGGTTCTGAGAGCTCCCATGTTGGTGAGCACGCCGAGGTGCTGGGGGGATGGCACACCTGGAGGGGGCATGGGAGCTCTGCACCGCCCCCCCCCCCATGGACCTCTTCACTTGGATGGTAAATACAAGTACTAAATGCTTCCCTGAGTTTTGTGAGCTATTTAAGCAGATGACTGAATCTGAGGAAGGGGTTGTGGGCAATTCCTGGTTTACAGCCAGTTGGTCAGAAGTTCAGGTGACAACCTGGGACTTGCAATTGGTGTGTGAAGTGGGGGACAGGCTTGTGGGACTGAGCCCTTAACTTGTGGGATCTGACACTACCCTTAGGTGGATAGTGTCAAAATTGAGTTAAATCGTAGAACACCCAGTTGGTGTCTGCAGAGAACTGGAGGGTTGTTTGGGGTGGGAAACTCACACATCTGGTGTCAGAAGTGTTCCGGGCGGGGGTGTTTGTGTGAAAAAAAACCTAGTGCCCCGATGAGTGGGTCTCAGACAGATCACTACGGGCCCTCTCGCCTCTCGGTTTTCTGAGCTGCCCCTATTCTGCCTGTTTTTTCTCTTGGGTCTCTACCTCCTGCCAGTTCTGTGTACACCTTACGATAACACTGCTTTCTGTTGCTTATAACCTAGAGCACTGACTGAAATGAGGGGGAACATATAGTTCATTTGGGGAGGCAAAGCACATGACTGACAGCTAAGCAGTGTCATAAAACAACCTGAATACCAAGAGAGGCTCCCTCCCCCCATTTCCACATGTCCCTTAGAGGGTGCCACCTCCAGCTGAGAACCAGAGAGCGGATGACCATTGTGGACTCAAAGAAGCTTTTACCAAGAGTCCCTCCGCATTCATAGTTGATATGTTTCTTGTCGTTTTTTTTTTTAAAAAAAATTATTTATTTATTTTTGGCTGAATTGGGTCTTAATTGCAGCACGCGTGATCTTTGTTGCGGCGCGTGGGCTTCTCTCTAGTTGTGGCATGGGGGTTTTCTCTCTCTAGTTGTGGTGCGTGGGCTCAGTAGTTGTGGCGTGTGGGCTTAGTTGCCCCACGGCAGGTGGGATCTTAGTTCCCCGACCAGGGATGGAACCCACGTCCCCTGCATTGGAAGGCAGATTCTTTACCACTGGACCACCGGGGAAGTCCCTGATATGTTTCTTAATTTACCATCTACTACAGGCAGCACTTGATGAGGATGTAATAACAGTTTTCCACAGGGATAAACTGACACGTATGCTGCTCCTTCCAGCAGAAGTGCCACCCGTGGGTCCTCGTGCATAAGCTGACACACTCTGGGTTTAGGCTTGGTGACACACGCAGCGCAGACTCTCTTGCACACGCGTGCAGGCCGGCCCTGGGCCCCAGCAGCAGAGCGGTGGGTAACACACAGGGCTTGTGGGCGGGGTTGGTAAAGGCAGGAACGGACCCTTAAGACACCCCATCTCTGCCAGACCTGCCTTGCTGAGGAAATTCAGATCCTGTGAGGGCCTCAGCCACAGCGTCGCCGATTCTTCACTGCAGAAGTGGCCCCGCAGGACACAGACCCAGCAGCGGGGCCCGCTCACCGGGGTGGGGGTGTGAGGGCAGGGCCGCTGGCTCTGTGTCCACTGCCGTGCTTGGTGCTGCCTCCGCTCATCCACCTTCTACCTCTGTGGGCCTCAGGCCCCTGACTGATGAGCCCGACCCATCAGTCCCCCAAAGAGAGCCACCCTGTGGGTGTGTTACATGTGTCACCAGGCCTAAAACGCTCATTGGAGGGACTCGGGCCCAGGGCTCAGGGGCCGCCCAGCGTCTTGGGAGCAGGGGCTGCAGGAAGGGAGGGACGGCACCCACTCTGGCTTTAGCCGGGCCAGGCCTGCCTGCCAGCTCTCGGCAGGGCCACACATCCCCACCTTCTACCCACAGGCCGTGACCTGAGAGTGGGTCAGGGGCTGCCAGGGCTGAGGACAAAGGGGACCCCTGCTTCCCGGGCTGCGGGTCTGTCCTCTGGGACCGGAGCCCTTCTCCAGCAGGAGCTCTGAGACTTGGGGAGTCACCTCGCCTTGCCTGTCTGGGTCTCAGCCGGCCCCTCTTTTGAAATGAGGTGTTGCAGCATCCACCCTGCAGCCACCGCCTGGCTGAGGACAGGGTGGGGGGAAAGGGCTCCAGCGTCTGCACTGCGTTTTATAAGCTTTCAGTGTGGCTCAGGCCATGGCTCACACCTGAACCTTTTTCTTTCCTTTTCTAAAGCAGCGAGTCCCTTTTCGTTCCAGGTGGGTGACAGGTCGGTAGGTCTGGGACAAGGAAGTGCAGCTGGGACGAGGCAGGCTTTTTTAGGTTTAATCATAAAACCCCGATGTTTATCTTAAACTGAACGCGCAGGGCTGGGGCCTCAGGACTGACCTCCGGTGGCCGATGGAGGCTGTGAAATCCCGTCTGTGTTCTGTAGACTCAGGGAGCCCTAACGACCAGGGTTGAGAGGCTGGGGGACACAGCCCCGCGGCCCGCGGTCACCAGGGCGCTTCCAGGAGCTGCCAGAGAACGGGTTTTCTTGCCTCCTCTGAGGTTGCCATGGTGACCGAAGCAGGAGGGGACACCCGCTGGTCTGGCCCTTTACAGATCATCTTTCCCAGCTCATCTTTATTCCAGGTCTTGGTCAGAGCTGGTGTTGGGAGTGCCAGAGATGGGGGGGAAGACATGGTGCAGAGACAGGACCCTGGGTACAAACTGTGTGTGCATGGCGGGGGCAAACTGAGCTGGGACGGAGTGTGTGTGTGGGGGGTGTGAGGGGGGGCTTTATTGTTGCATGTGTGCTCTGGGATGCTAGTGAGGGAAGTGGAGTGGTACCTGGGTTCCTCCCATGCACCGGTGATGTACCCCTCAGGGGAGGGCACGCCCACAGGGGCTGCGAGCTGCCACCAGGAGAGCCCTCCACTTTCCACTTCCTGGAAGCCACCAGTTTGCTGCCTGGATCACTCCTCCTGCCACAAACCATTGTGAGACTCCAGCCATTTCCTCTAAGAGCCTGAGGCTGTGCTCCTGCCCTTATGCCTTGAGCCATCAACTGACTTTCCCCTGATCTCACGCACCGTTCACACATCACCTCCACAGAGACCAGCTCTGACCAGCCCACTGAGATGTCCCTGCTTCCTTTTTCTTCATAGCTCTCCTCACTCACAGAACTAGGATGTTACACATTGAATATAAGTCCCCTGAGGGCAGTGACTTTCTCTTGTTCACTGCTGTGATCCTAGCACTCAGAACAGTGCCTGGCACATAGTAGGTGCTCAATAAACTTGTTGGATGAGTGAATGAGTGATTGGATGAATGAAAGAAGGAGGACTTTCTGGGCAGTCGGTTTTATCCCTTTGTCCATCACAGGCCCTTCAGGGAACTCCCTTCTCACTGGGTCTACAGCTCTGCTTTGAAGCTCATCTGAGGGCTGGCCAAAACCCTCCAGGATACCCCACCTTCCAGGCCATTCTCTGACTGCTTCCAGCATTGGCCTCTGTCACGCGCACGGCGCCCTGGCCTGTATGACCTTGAACCGTGGGAGTGTCTGGCTCCCTGACCACTGTCTAGCTCCTCGATGGGAAGGGCATTCCTTTCTCTTCTGTGTCCTGAGCACAGGGCTCTGCAAACAGCAGACGTTCAATAAATGCTGAGGACGGCAGTGCTGTGAGCTAGTGAACAAATTCACACCTCCAGATGGTTTCCTGCCCAGTAGAAGACCTCCTGCAGCTTCAAGGTCAGAATGTTTCTAGAGCGTCTGAGTTGGGGGGGCCGGGGTGGGTTTGGGAGACTGGTCTCAACTTGACGTTTTGGCCTTTCCCCATAGGCTCAGGTTGGAATTTGATGAGTCTCTGAGCCTAGTTCAAACACCACCTTATTCTACAGTCCTCTATACCGGGGGTGAGAGGCCCGGTGGGCTGCAATCCTCACTCCCTCACTGCCTGCTCCAGGAGTCCCAGCACTGCTGCTAGGGAAGGGGAATGGGGCCACCGTTTTGGACAGGCCCAACCCGGGTGGGAAACAGGAGTCCCCCGGGGTGTCAGCTCCAGGGACCCTATGCCCACCCCCAGCCCGAGTGACTGCGGCCACTCACTTCCCCTCAGGGCTCAGCTTCTCCCCTGCCAAATGCATGGTTTGGGTGGAACGGCTTCCTCACCAACAAGCACAGAGCCCAGACCATGGCACCCAGTGGGGTTGTCACCACGTCATGAAATCGCACCCGCAGCGGGCACAGGGACCCACTCACCAGTGTTCTCTCAGGCGTTCCGCCCAGTGAAGTTCGGTTTGCAACGTCCTGTGCTAATGGCCACGGCTCAGCTTATCACTCAGAGCTCCCGCGTCCACACCTGGAATCACAGGAGCAATCACAAACATTAGGAAATCACACTGCAGTTTACAAACGTTTTCCCCACTTTCGATGGCCTGGGCTGGAGCGGCCTTCCTGAGAGTTAGACCCCAGAGAAATCACAAACCAGAGACGTTTCAGGACTTGCCTGGGGTCACACAGCTCTGTTCGGGGAGCTGGCTGGGCTTAGACCCGCGTCTTCGGACTCCAAGTGCACCTTCCATTGTCTAGAAACCTTGCTCTGTCTCTCTGGGACCTCGTGAGACAAGAGTCTATAAAAATACTTGTTAAGGCCTCTGTACAAAGTGCTCGGTCCACGCTGAATAATTGATGGGCCCTGCCCCCTGCCGCAGAGAACAGCGCACAGGCCTCCTGCCGCAAGGCTGGGGATAGGCGGAACTTCCCTATCGTTTTTGCCCAGTGAAAGAGGTGGCTGAGAAAACTGCCAAGAAAGAGTTGTGCATCCCTGTGGGTCGGGAAGAGGCCCTGGCTCCCAGGAGCCACAGATCTAATTTACTGCCTCGCTGAAAGGAGCGGGGGGCCTGCCGGGTCACCCGGCGTCGCCGCCATGTCCCTTCCAAGGCCGCAAGGCCCTGGGAAAGGGCTGCTCCACCCCAACAGGCCGGGAGAAAGGTGCCTGAGAATCGGAGTGTCCCACGGGGGGAGTGGGGGGATTAGCCGTGGGAAATGCAGAGTCCGAAGCGGAGATTCTCCTCTGTGAGAACCCTGACGAGGCAGAGATGCTCAGGAGGGGTGAGGCAGCCTGTCGCCGCCCGGCCAACTGCTGCATGTGACTGCAGGACTCTTCTGGCCAAAGGCCATGGCAACGGGGATTAGCGGGGAGAAAGCAGACACCGAGTGGCCTTTAAAGCAATTTGCAGAGATCACAGTAGAAGACAGTTCGGGCGGGTGCTCTGGCTCTAAGAACAGGGAATATTTCACAGCTGAGCGAAACTCAGGCACCATTTCACAGCTAAAGACGCTGGGGCTATACATCCTCCCCCGTGGGGTACGTCCGCCCCACCAAAGTATCTCCTAATTGGCATTTGTCCCGGCCCCCATCCAAGGCAGAGTTAGGACTGTCCGAGTCCACAGAATAACGGGCTCCAGCTTCAAAAGTGCAGAAGCAACCAGCTCCGGCTCAAATGGGAGAGTGTTGGGACGATTGGCTTTCTGTTTTACTCTGCATCGAAAGTTCCAGAGCCCAGTGGTTTGGCAGGGCCTTCCTAAGAAGTTTCACTCGCTTATGTAGGGCACCTCACCTGCATAGTCTGTTTGGGCGTGCTGACCTCTCGGGAGTTGGAGGGCCCTCAGAGTTGCCCTGTGTTTGGGCAGGGCCTGTCGTAAGGATGTGGGAGTGAGGGGCCATTTCAGCTCTGTCGGCAGCTCATCCAAAGTGCAGCCCTGCGCCCCCTCCGGGGCCCACGGAGAACAGAAAGTAGGGTGTGTGCCCCTGCTCCCTTCTCAGGTCAGTTGAGCTGAACGTAGCTGGGCTGCTGAGCTGCCTGAGTTCACACTTCACAGAGGGCAGGAATCGGGAGCTGGACAAAGAGATGCAGCAGGTTATAGGGATGGGACAGGGCAGCGTGTTGGTGGACGTGGGTTGATAGCCCAGCCTGGACACTTACTAATTCTATGACCTTGGGATCATAGTGGATTCAACTGCAAAGACTTGGAAGGATCCGATGAGATAGAGTGTATGTGAATTCTTAGTTATGCCTCTAACGGGACGGTCACCTCCCGCCCACGATCAGCACTTGGCTGGACCTCTCCTTGGCTGCAGAACCACTAAAGTTAGCCCACACGTTTCTGTGCACTCCAGAACGCGCAGGACATCACTCTGTTGTCTGCCCAGGACTCTGGGCTGCACGAGTGGTCTTTTCTCGTCGGCAGCTCTGATCAGACACTGCACCTCCTTGAGGACAGGGCCATTGTCCTGCTTCCTTGGTGGGATGTCAATGATTGATCTTAAAACCCTTCACAGACATGAGATGTTCTGTGTGGTATCACCAGGCCAGCTGCAACCAGCCGCATTCAACGAGGGACACCCCAACCCCGGCTGGCATTGGCAGCCTGGTGTAGGGTCCCCTCTGCAGAGGGGGCTCTGGCAAGCGCTTGGCTGTCTTTCTTACCGCTCAGCACCAGACATGTGAGAACTCGTGGGGTAAACAGAAGCGCATTCTCCTAGGTGAAAACAGAGGTATTCAAGACATGCGGGCCAAACGAATTTTGAGACACTCTTGACTCTTGAAGGAGCAGAGTGAAAGCATCTGGTGAGACCTCAGGGGGAGGTATGGTCGGGGCTCCTAGAGAGACAGATGGCTGTGACCTCACTGAGCCCGCAGAGCAGGCCGTCTGAACTCTGCTGGACCCGCTGGCAAATAACCAGTGTTCAAAAAATGTCTAGGTGTGTGGCAGAATTCAGTCTGAGGCTTATTTCCATCCGGCCTGATAGGGAGGTTTGCTCTCGCCTTCCTCAAAGTTGTCAGTGTCTGCCATCAAACAAGTAAACAAACAACAACACAACAGAACCTGAGAATTTGGACCAAACTAGTAGGACAGTGTACAGTAAGGCGGTGTCCCCAGGGTGAGGCACATGGAAATGCTCACAGGACGAGGGAGGTCGTGTCACTTTAACTTGATGATGGACAGGGGCGAGCAGGGCCCCAAGTGGCCTCCCGCTCAAGGATCCAGATTTAGAAACTTCCTGCATACTCATCCCCCTGGACCACCTCAGCTGGCCTTCTGGGGCTGAAGTGCCTGCCTCACACTCAGGCCCTGCTGGCTTCCTGGAATGAGGAAACACAGCTCAGCCTTCAGTGGGCCCTGAGCTGTGGCCTCCGTGGAGGTCACCATCTGGGCCCGTTATGTACCTGGAAATCGGCTCTGGGCTGGGCCTTCCAGGTCCAAAGGGACGAGCCCTGTGACAAAGTCTCTGGGAACCCATGAGCAGCTCCCACATCTGGATCAGGATACCTGAGGGGAATTTCTGGCCATCCTGGAGAGACGGCCTTGAAGAAGTGGGAGCTCAGTCTGTGCCCCGGGAGAGGCTGAACCCCAGCCCTCCCCAGGGCTCTGCAAAGGCTGCTGGGCAGGGGCCAGGAATGAAGCGGCCCCTGATGCTGGGCAGCTCACTGCCCCCCTACCTTCCTGGATGGGTGTGCCCACAGGGAGACCAGCTGCTGTGCTCTGGTCTTAAGGAGTTTTTCATGGGCGAGCATAGCTGGGGGGCCGGGGGGGACCGTCAGGTAGCATTCAGGAGGAAAGGAGCCGGGGGCGAGGCAGCACACACTCATAACTGCTCCTCCCCATTTCTCTGTCCTCGCGTCTCCTTCCGCTCCCACACCTCTCCAGAGACAAGCGTGGAGGGGCTGGGGGGCAGAGTGTGGAAGCACCGGGCTTTCATGCGCCAGGGCAGCTGTCCTGGCCGCGTAGAAGCTGACATTTGCAGTCTTCCTAACTCTTGTTGGCAACTTGACCCCCTGTGGCGGCTCAGACTCTACAGGCTGATGGCAAAGCTCCCTTGCCCACCTCCAGATCCTTCCGGGTCCGCATGCCCGCTGCCCTCCATTTAGCCCGTGCTCGCTGCTTCGAGGCCTTCTCCAGGATTTGCCTTTCCTTCCTTTCTCCTCGCCCCAGTCCAAATCCCAGGGCACACGCGCATATTAAGAGCCATCCTGGTGAATCCCAGAGGGTCTCCGATTGATTCGTGAGTGAGAACTCTGTCCCGCCTAGACTACAAACCAGGGAGCAAGCTGCTCCGATTATCATTCATCTTCCACCTTTACAAATAGCTCTATGCCCCAGGCAGGCAAAGAGCGATTGCTGGGGAGAGCGCAGCTCCCAGAGGGTGCTGGGAATTCCAGACGCTCCTGTAGGGCTGAGGGAGCTGTCCATGGGCAAAATTTACCTAAAGAAAGCAGCCTGCGTGTGTGAGTGAACAGCCTGACAAGCAGTTTCTTCCTCATTGGCCTGGGGCTTGGTGGATGTCTCTCAGCAATAGTTAGGCACTGCCTTAATTTACTTCCCTGCCAGGGTCCATATTGGAAGGAGACCAAGCGGGTAGACATGGAGGTGGGACTGTTAATTTAGTGGAAATCCATGCATGTAATTGGGAGGACAAGACAGGAGCGAGTGCATGAGAAGTTGGGGGTCTTCAAGGGGGCAAGGAGGAAAAGGGGGGTGAGGGAGGACCCTTCTGTCTCCCGGCTTCAGGGGAGCAGGTTGAAGCCAGCCAGGTCGAATGCAGAGCCTGGCTGCTTTCCTGGCTCCACAGGGCCCTCGAGGTGCCAGGGATTTCCCAGGTCACAGGACAAGCCCCGCCCCACAGCTCTCTTTTGGTCTGGGTCTGACTGGTTTCTTCCCCCTCTCTGGCCTCTCTGATCAGATGTCCAAAAGCAGCCTTCCTTTGAGAGCACTGTCTTAGGAGTCAGCACGTTGGCTGAATCTCTCTGCTCTTTTCACCAGCCCTATGAGCCGCACCAAGTTACTGAATCTCTCGGAGACCCATTGGCAAAATGGGGGTATAATGTTCCCTAGAAGGGTGATTGTGAGGGTCAAACAACCAGTGGGTGTGAAGGGTTCTCAAGCAGTGCCTGGCTGGCAAGTGCACTCAGGAAAGAAGCCGTCATCCTTATGCACTCTGAGTACAGCTTGTGGCTGCTTTGCCAGGCCCCTTAAAAATCCGCTAGCAGAAGCTCCCACCCAGCAGATGTGGTCAGGCCACCTCTGCTCTCCCTGGACATTGCCCAGCTCTCCACTCTCCATCCCGCCTGGTGGGCGGCAGGACTGTCTCTGGGGCATCAGAAAGGAAGCTGCTTTAGAGCCACGCCTCCCTCGGGCACTTTGGGGATTGCCCTATTGGTGGGACCTGGGCTCATTCCACCTGGGATTCACCTTCCCACCTTCTCCCAGTGACCTGCGTGCCCAGCCGCAGGGAATGACCCTCTCATTCCCAGGGGCCCTGCTGGCTGTACAGTTCCCTCTGATCGCACTGGCCTCAGCCTTTCAGAGCACCCTCGGGCCCAAGTGCCCTGGGTCACTTCTCCTGATTTAGGGATTGCATCCTTGGGGCAGGAATAACCACATCGCTGAGCCTGAAGTAGGCAGAGGGGACCAGGTGGGCTTGGAGGTGACCAGCCGTCTGGGAGTAGACCCGGAGAGACTGAGTGGGGCTCCTCCCTTTCAGACCTCAAACCTCACATCTCCACACAGATCTTATCCCTGGAAGGGGCCAGCCAGGATATGGGAGATGGAGCCCAGCCGAGCTGTCCCGCTCCCCCTGAGGGGAGCGAGCCCCCGGAAGCGGGTGAGGCAGGACCTCATCTCCTGCGGGCTGGTGTTGGGGGGGCGGTGCCCGCTCCAGGGCGCACTGGGTTCCGGGCTCCCCCAGCCCCGGACTGGGCTGCTCCCCGCCACTGCCAGCTCTGAGGACCTGAGGCGCCCCGACTGGGCAAGTGCACTCCCCTGGCAGTGCCACCGAACACAGACACATCACCCCCAGTCCGGCCCCCAGACCTGGGAGCGTCCCCGCCCTGCCACAAACCCACCTTCCCGGGCGCTCCGAGGCCCATTCCAGGGGTGTCACCGAGGTCCCCGCCTCCTCCTTTCGACGCGGGCTCCCCGCTCGTCCGCAGCCCAAGGCCCCCGCTTCGAGGCTGAGCCGGCTTCTGCCACCCTTTCTCTCTTGCTCCTGGGAATTCTCAGCACTATTCTCTTTTTAAGGGATTTTTTCTTTTCTTTTTTTTTTTTTTTTGCGCTGCGTCAGGGCGGTTGCCTGGCGACGGCGGAGCTATTCCACCGCGAGCCGTTCAGTCGCGATCCCCTCCAGCCTCCCTTTCAAGCCTCTCCGCCCGCGGCTCCGGGGACGGGGAGGCGCCAGGCCAGAAGGCGCGCGCCGGGTCCTAAAGCCCTTCCAGAGGCGCGTTCCCGGCCAGGACCCGAACCGCGCAGCTGCCCTGCCGCACGTAGAAGCAAAGCACACGCGACGGCCAAACCCTAGACGAAACCAAACCCAAGTAGACTTTAAAAAAACAAAAAACAAAACAAAACGAAAACACAGAAAACCGGAACCAAGGCAGTTTTCCTCCAAGCGTGGCCACGTGGCTTCGCCACTGTCAGCAGTTTGCCTGAGTGGAGGGGCAGGAGAACCCCCTTCCAGCGGTATCGGCAGGCTGAGAGCCTACACTCCACCCACCAGCGGCTTGAGTTCCAGCTGCCAGCAGCAAGGCCCATACTGAGTGCCTAGCACGTGTCACAACACCGTCACATCCACTCGGTGGGGCAGATGTGGGCATCCCCAGCTTACAGATGAGGAAACTGAGGCTCAGAGAGAAGTAGAAACAGACGTTCTTCCAGATCTGTCTCCCAGACCAGATGGACGTAGCCCGGGGGGCCTGCCCCAGACCGTGTGTTTTCCCCACTAACCACAGCTTGGCCTTTAGGATCAGTTCTGACGGCAGACAGGGGACTCCAGTTCAGATGGGGGTAAGGGAGGGAGGGGGTGAGGGGGTGTTCTGCTTCCTCCTGGGACCTCTGTCCCCCAGGGCTGACTACTGGAAGTTTGCCTTACTCTTGCGGCAGCCTAGACACGGCCAAGTGCTTTTCCCAGACTCTTGGGGTTTGCAGGGTCCTTCAAAGTTATCTCATCTGCCATGCTCACAACAGCACTGGGAGTGCAGGGCAGGCATCGTTAATTCCAGGGTACACACTGCAAAGTGACTCGACCCAAGGTGGCTGGCCTCGTTTTCTGTGGGACTCGGCCCCCACCGTGCCTGAGACACTTGTGCTGTCCCCTGGTGCCTGGGTCCTTCACTGCAACTCCCCATCTGGGCCCTGTCCCACTTCCTACCTTCCCTCTTCTCTAGGACATCCGCTAAGGACTTTGTCTAAGGAGACATCCCACTAACGGGAGCACCTCGTCACGCGAACGGGCTGGCGGTGCTAAAGCAGCAAGTGTGCTCGAACAGGGGTTCTCTGGAGAGTCACAGCATTGACCCAACCTCTTGACTCTAGCTCCTAAATATGGATCCAATTCTTCCACTTCCTCCCGTCCCCTGTGCCACTGCCCTGGCTCACGTCAGCTCGCCGCAGCTCCAGCACCAGCCCCTTGCTCACGGCCCTGCACCCACTCTTGGCCCCCGACCTCTTCCCCTGAGCCAGCTCTTCCTCCACAGCCAGAGCAAACGCAGAATGGAAAGCCGACCCTGGCTTCTCTCTGCTTACAGACCCCCAACAGCTCCCATCCCTTCCAGGATCAAAACCCAGCATGGCCACTGGGCCTGTGTGGTCTGGCTCTGCCTACCTCTTGGGCCTGGCCTAGCTTGACGCTCTGCTCTCCAGACCGATGCTCTTTACACCTGCTCCTCCGGCAGGGGGCGGGCCACACATTTGCCTCCTGAGGGAACCTAGGTGATCCTCTCCTTCCTGGGCCAGTTGTCATTTTATCTTTATTTGTGAGGCTATTTGATTAGTATCTGTCTCCCTCCGAGGCTGTAGGCTTTGAGGGGCAGGAATCATGTCTGCAGGCAGAAGGCGTGGTCCCGCTCAGGAACTCGGCATCCTCCTGGGCTGGCTGTCCTTGGCCACAGGACCCTGGCTGAATACTCAGTGTTTGCACCACTGCTCACCAGTGTATTCCAGCCCCAGCATGTGGCAAATGCTCCGGTGTCTCCTTAGTGGAGCCGTCCCACCCCATCTGGAAATGTTCTCTCCCATCTTCACCCTCCCAGCCCCTCATTCGGCATGGAGCTCCTGCTTCTTGTGAGTACATTGTCTTCTGTCTTCACACAGACAGGCAGCCTGTCCAGGGCAGGCAGGGTCTCTGCCCCCTGCTTCCCATTCTGCCTGGTACATACAGGCCTGGATCCTCATCCAGGAGAGTCAGCAAGGCAGAGAGGAGCAAGACGAGGAGGAAGAGCCCGATCTCGGCTGGAACAGTCTCGAGTCTACCGCCTAACCATATGACGGGGTCAACTGAGCTATAGTTCGCGCTCTAGCACAGGATAGCATGTAGCCATCCAAATAACATTCTCAAAAAAATTTTGATGACATGGGAGAATGCTAATGATCTCATGCTAAATAAATAAGACTGGAACATCCAATGTCAAAGTAAATAAGACATGATGAAAGCTTTAATTCTAATAATATCTAATTCTCTTATACGTGTAGAAAAAAGATTGGGAGGGTATATGCAAATATTAGCTGTGGTTTTTCTCTGGATGGTGCGATTAACAGAGGATTTTACATTTCTTCTACAGACTTGTATTAATTTTTTACATTTTCTGCAGCGAATAGTTTTTGTAATTAGCAATGTCAAGAGACACTATGACAAAGAGAAGATGGCCCCGTGTTTGGGGTACATACCTGATGTCTCCTGCTCTGAGTGGAGCTGTCTTTTATAGGAGGTGCTGTGAGGCTGGGCTGGAGCCCAGAGCAGCCGGGCCACCTGGGAGCTCTTCCCCTCCCCCTCCAGTGGCCCTTTGGATCAGGGAACTATGGGCCGAGCCTGGGAGAGTAAGTCTGGACTTGGTGACAGCACACTGATTCTAAAGTTGCCTTTTGGATCCGTCCTATGGATCCAATTTAGTTTTCAAGAGGCAAGATGAGTGAGGCATCTTTTGATCCTACAGAAGTCCTGTGAAACAGGGCACTCAACAACTATTCTCCCTACCTTACCTGTGAGGACACCAAACTTGGAGAGGTTAGGGGGCTTACCCAAAGTCACCCAGCTGGTCTGACCCCGAATCTAGGGCACTTTGTTCTGCACTGCACTGACCCCGTAGTCCCTCCAAGCAATGGACAAGGCAGCCTCAGCAACCACAATGCCCTTGATCCACGGGCAATGGCCAGGGGTGAACTCGTGTATAAGGTGACTTGTGAGCAGAGATTTGAAGGAGATGAGGGAGTTGGTCAGGAGGTGAGGGGAGGAAGGGTGTTCCAGGCAGAGGGAACAGCCAATGCAAAGGCACCTTGTGGGCACACGTGCCTGCGCAGGGGTGCCTCACGCGGGAGTGCAGTGCAGGGGTGAGGGGTGGGTGACGAGAGTTGTGGGAGATGATGCCAGGGAGGTGACAGGGCAGGGGTGCTGGCAGATCCCATGGACCTGGCAGACCATTGTAAGGACTCGCCTTTCCCCCAGGGAATGCAAAGAATGCACACCTGGGATGGGTCTCTGCTGTCTTCAGCTCTCACAGCCCAAAATCTAAACTAGTCTTACCTGTTCCCACCAGCCTTTTTAAGCTACTCACGGACAAACTCCTTTGTCTAAGTCTCCTGTGTATCCCTCCTGGTGATGAAAATTTGGTCCCCATTCATTGGACGAGAGAAGGAAGGAAAGAAGAAATTTCTGTTTGGCTCTATTTCCGGAAGACAAGGAGGGTGATGACACCGTCCCCAATTAGAACTCGCAGTCCCCGGCCAGAGTCCTCTAGTTTCTACCATCTGCCTTTGGGAGGGACATTTCCATCATGGGTCCAGCATTTTAAGAGGATCCAGGAAGTGTTTGTCATTTGGAGGCATTGATGTTGGCAAGGATAATGGCTCTTTGCTGCCCTTATCTCTCAGAAGAGGTTGACTCAGGCAGAAGCACTGAAGGGAGGTGGGGGACCAGCTTGCCATCCCGTAGGGAGCCCAGGGGGGGTCAATGAGCATTTATGGGCGGCTCGCTCTGTACCAGCCGGTGCTAAGTATCGGGTGCAGTGCCTGCCGTTTATTGGTGTAGGAAGTAATTAACAAAGAGCATCCACCTTAGAACTGGAGTTGGGCAGGTGTCAGATGCCGTCTAAGCCCAGCTGAGGAAGATGAGGGAGCTGGCTAGGAGAGGCAGCGGGGAGGCCTGACAAGGAGCATGGCAGGAGAGGAACAGCATTTGCAAGAGTGTGTTCAGGCCAAAAGGGGCTTGACCGTGGCTGAGAGGAAGGGTGCAAGAGGGCATGATGGGCCAAGGTGAGGTCTTTGAACATGACCCTGAAGGCAGGGGGTTAAGAAGGATGAGTATCACGGCTTTTGTGTCTTAGAAAACCTGGATGGATGACGGGACAAGACAGGAGGAAAGGAGACCAATAAGGAGATTGTTTCCATCTTACTAGCGGCAAGAAGTGTGGAGAGTCTGGCAGGGAGTGGCTCACTGCGTTTCCCAGGGGATGCTGGACCGCGGGGTGTTGGGGGAAGGGGCACAGCAGGGGATCTGTAGGCCGGCAGGCTCAGGCTGAAGTCCTGGCTCTTCTGTGACTGGCGTGTGCCTGTATGGCGGCACTCAAGTTTTAGTTATAGTTACTTCATCTGTACAATGGAACTCATTTTAGTAGTACTAGCCTTATACATAGGCAAGAGGGCCTGCCTTGGACCCCACGCTTTAGAGAGCCCTGCTCTGGGTCTCCTCCAGGTAAGGGGGCCATGAGGCCAGAGAACGTGCCCACTCCAAATCCATTCCTTCCTTATTCTGTGTTCTAGGCATCCAGGATCCAGGAATTTCCTGCCCAAATGGCCAGCATCTGGGCCTGTGCAGGCCCGTTTCCTGGTCTCCGGAGTGTGGGTGAAGGTTGGACCCTCAGGATGGGGCTTCTCCTGCATAAGTGCAAGGGCCCTCAGGTCAGAAAGGAAAGAGCGAAGGCCACGGGTGGGGCTGAGACCTCACCTCCCTGCCCCTGGCGTTCCAGGAGTCCAAGGATTTGGAATTGAAACCTGCCTTTGAGGTTGTTATAAAGATATGTTTGTCCAGGCAAGAGGAAAGAACAAACATCGTCTAACAGTTCGTTAGCTTGGTTTACAACTCTCAAATATTTGGACACATGGCGCGTGGGCCTCCATTTATGTGTTGGCTTTGGACCTCTCAAACATTGAGGGTGGGCCTGATTACAGGCCCGGCTTGCTGGTTTGTTTAAGAAGCCCAGGACACTGCACGCAGGTGTGAACTCTTGTCACCCGGTCACGCTCCTCTCCACCGTGGCTTGTCCTGCAGAGTTTGCACTCTTATCCTATGGACATTTTTAAGACTCACCATCTAGAAGATGCTGCAGGGTATTTCCAGGCCCAGCACCAGCACATCTGAGTGACAGCTGGAATGAGGCCTCCCTGGCACTCCCAGCTCTGGAAGGAAAGAAGAAATGATGCCACTAATGATGGCGGTGAAGCGGCCCTGATGGTCAGAGGAGAGCCTTCTAGATTCTTGTAAGCATCATCTCACCTCCTCTGAAGAGCCTTGAATAGGAACCGGGAGATCCAGGCTCCAGTCCTGGCTCTGTTACTAATTAGATCTTTGTCAAATCACTGGAATGAGAGGTTCAAGCTCTGGCACCTTCTGACCCAGGATTCCATGATCCTCCCCACCCACCGAATAGAGCGCATCATGCTGGGCAGAAGCCAGGACCAGAAGCTGCAAAATGGGAGGGCCTGGCCGGTACTTCAAGTCTGGGTCAGCAAGAGGTCAAGGCCAGCTAGACAGAGAGAAAGAGTCCTGTGGGTTTGCAACGAGGCTGGCGTGAGAACCAGCAGGTGAGACACTCACGGACAAGGCTGTACCCCCATATCTTGGGTAGTGCCTGCTTGTTCTCTGCCTTGCTTTAATCTGGCGGGTGGGGTGGGGTGAGGTGCTCCCGACTGATGGAAGCACAGCCGCCGACTCCCAGTTGCTTCACGAGCTCAGCAGTGCTCCTAGCGGCCGATGACTTTATTCTTTTCATATCCACGAGCCAATCTCTAATGATACAGAGGCCAAGGATGGGTGTCAGGAGAAGTTGTCACATACAGGGATAAAGTTGATCTTTCTATCACTAAGAAAACCTAGACCATAAGCCTGGGCTTTAGAGGCAGAAACAGGACCAAGTCCAAAAAGATAACAGCATGCTTGTTGTCCATCACTGGGGAGGGGTTCTGGGGGAAACCAGTCTGTGGGTCTTCATGTTCACCCCCTTTCCAAGAACTGTACCGCAAGGAATAGACCTCCCTAATCTCCCTTATACTTAACTGCTCTCCCCAGATCAGCTCAAACTGACTGCCCCCATAGAAGCTGAAGCAAATGGGATACGCGCTTTCTCTCCCACCCCATCCTGACCAGCCAGGAGGGGACAAAGTATACTGAATGCCCAGTTCGGGCTTTGGGGACCTTGGGTCTGATCCTGGCTCCGCCACTTGCTGTTGGGCGGCTTTGGGCAAATATCTAACCCTTTTGAGCCTCAGTTTCCTCACCTACACATCAAGGGTAACAATGCCTCCCACTATGGGTCTTTGTGAGGATTAGAAGTAATGCCTATAAAATGCCTGACAGAAGTTTGGAACAGAGTAGGAACCCAATGAACGATGTTTTTTTTTTACCATGTCTGTGCGCCAACTCATTCTCTGATTGTGCCCCATCTGAGAAGGGTCATGCGTGTGGCTCATTCTAGCCTAAACCACAGCATGAGTAAATACAAAACAATCAAGCTGGCAGGATTCCCGTGTGTCTTAGCTGCCTTGTTTGTCTTCCTTGAACATGAGGTAGCTCTGTTTGGAAACTGACACTAGGAAAATAGGACAGAGCACGGAGCAGAGCAACATACCCCGTGGTTCAGCCACAGTCCTCAGGCACAGACTCGGGCACTTCCTGGCGGGGACGCAGCCAGCGCTTAGCATGGTCGCCTGCCACTACCCGGACTACCATCTCATGACTAGGACTGTTTCCGGTCCAAGGACAGAACTGGCAGCAGACAGGGAGAGGCACCCTGAGATGGGCCTACTAATGCTCTCAAGGATGTGGGAAACCAAGAGACGGGTGACAGATGATGAACACACAGAGAAATTACTTCTGCAGAACCCCCTGTGAGTCACTTTCAGGTTAATGCTTCATGATAGGATCAAAATGTTTAGCAAACAGAATCAGCCCTCCTTGAAAATGGTTGTTGTGATGATGCCATAGGCTTATGAGAAGGCGGGGGGGGGGGGGGGGGGGGGTATATTTCAACAAAAATTTAAAAAATACATACTACGGGAAGACAGGGATCCACTTGTTCTGATCAGTGCTTTGTTTCTAGAATGTAATACTGTGCCTGGAATATTGTAAGAAATCTATTACATGAGAGGGAGAGAGAGAGAGAGAGAGAGAGAGAGAGAGAGAGGAAAAGAAAGGAGGAAAAGAGAAGAGAAGGAAAATCTCCAGAATGGTCTGTGGTCTGAATGTACCACCTTGTGTCTAGTTTCCTCTGCCAAAGAAGAAATGGAAGGAAACAAACTAAGCCAGGGATGCCAGAGTATCCCAGATGGGCCGCTGGTGATGGGGTGGGTAGTTTGAGAGCTGGGTCGTCTGTCCTCTCCCGTCCTAGGTATGAGTCGACGTGGCTCCCTTAGTTCACCTAGGACGTGGTCTGGCCACCACTAGCCTCCCTGACACTGACTTACAGAAAGACAGCAGGGGCTCTCTCTCCCCTGTCATTAAAGGGCCTGTGTGATCAATCCTCTTTTCTCAGGAGCTAAAAGAGGGTAGTAGATTATACCATCTCCTTTTGCAGGAAATCAGCGAAGGGTCAACTTTGCTCTGTCCTTTCTGCAGATGGAGAGGCCGAGGAGAGAGTGGGCACTTCCCTAAGTGCCCCACAGCCTGCATGGGAACCTGGCTGCTGAGCTCGGGACATTAAAATGTTTTCCATTTATGACTTGGGAAAATTCCACAAGTTGCCCCACCTTCCCTCAAGGCCCAGGGGGCTGAGGTGTTTGCACCCGGATACCTGGAATGTGTGTGAGCCGAGTAGGGGCAGAGCCATGCAAGAGGTCCCCTACCCCGTACCTTTCCGGGCCTGGAATTCAGTCCCGTGTGTGGAGGTGGTCCCTCCCAATGCTGAAGCAGGGGAGCAAGAACTTAGGCCGCTCTGGCTGTAGGCCCCCAAGTAGGCTAGAAACTCCTGTGTGTCCTGTTTGGGAGACTGTTTTAAGCTGGAATGTGGGGCAGGGCTGAGGCAGGACCGGAGTCTGGGGAAAGAAATGAGTTAAGTGGAAGGTACTGAGGGCTGAGCAGTGGCGACCCCCGTCCTGGGAGCCTGAGAGGAGAGCTGAGGCCCCAAAGACCCAGGCAGCCTGTGCCTTCTCCCTGAGTGCTCTGGGCCTTCGAACTCCTGCTCTGGGTTCCACTGAGTCACCAGGCTTGGTCTCAGCTTCTGCTACTGTCCTGCATGGGGCCCAGGACCGTCCTGGGCACTCAGCCGCAAAAGCCCTTCCACTGACGTAGCCGTGTCCCATCAGGGGTGGCCACAGCAGGCCGGGGCGGCCCCTCAGGGGTCCAGGGAGGGCCCAGAGTTGCCAAGTTGCAGACGTTGCCCATCTCTCTTTAAACTACGGAGAAAGTCTGATTTGCGGCAGCTCAGCCTTCAGGGTTTGAAGCTCCCAGAACAGCTGCTCTCAGCTCAAGCCGGTCATTAGCGGGCTTGTGGGTTGGAGGTCTGGGAAGAGTTTTCCAAGAGGCAGCACGCTGGAGAGGAAAGCGGACTGGCCTGTGGGTCAGGATCCCCGGGATCCAGTCCTGGTGTGTTCCTGAGCGCCAGCTGGCAGCCTGAGCAGATCTCTTTCCTTCTCTGTACCCTGGAAAATGGGGATGGTAGGACCCAGGTGAGGATTCTTCAGTCACTCACCAACTATGACCGAGCACCTTTGGTGTGCTAAGGACTGCTGGAGACCCTGGGGACGGAGTGACAGATGAGAACGGTAAGGCCTTTTCTTGTGGGGCTGACCTGTATTCTAGACAGCGCAGGAGACGGGCAATAGCCATCAGATAAACCGATCAACACGGTAACTTTACTTACGGATAAGCACCATCCAGAAAATAAAACAGGGTGACTCAGGGAGAGAACCAGGGTTGGGGGAGTGTCCAGAGAATGCCACCGTCCAGGCCAGTGATGCCTTGTGTGGGGTGAGAGTGCCGGGGTGGCTGTGAGCGGGCATATGCCAGATCTCGTGGAAACGGAGCACATAGGATCCACTGTGACTGGGGAAAAGGGATGGAGAGGAGGACTGCTGGACATTTTGCATGGAGCTACAGAGTCAGTGGTGGTGTTGATTCATTGATTTGGGGGACGAGTGGGTCTGGGAGGGAGAATTGAGATACTGGTCTTGGACATGTGAGGTCAGAGACCCTGAGTTGACTCCCAGTGGGGATGAGGTGAGGATAGCCAGGCACCCCGTTTCGGAGCATGGTGCGGAGCTGCAGAGCAGATAGGAGGGGCTCACACACAGAGAAGGTCTCCTGAGGTGTGGACGCAGGTTTCCAGGGCTCTTTACACGCCTCCCACCCACCCGGCCCCTTTCAAACACACGCCCATCCCTGCCCAAGTGCCGCGAGCACCCCAGTGCTGACCCCAAACTTCCCCTGCAGGTGGCTCTGGGGCCGTCCCCACTTCTCAGCGCAAAATCCACACCCGTTACCTCCTGGATCCACAGCCTGGCTCCCAGTTAGCTGACCAGTAGGGAAGCAGCCGCAGACTACTGTCCACTGAGGGGTCAGTGACTCTGGACATCTTATTCTCTGGTCGGGCATTTTCCCCTCTTTCGCAGGCGGAGATGGCTGTGTAGAGGCAAGCAGACACTGCCCCAGCCCAAAGGCCTCATAGATGGAGGTGTTGGGTGTTTTGATTGGGGGCCTGGCTTTGAGCAGTTCAGAACCCTCTGAGGCCTCGGATCTCGGTGTGCGGAGCTTCCCGGGGGCGGGGGAAAGCTCCTTTTCCCTGAGGGAGCGTTAGAAGACTCAGAGGATGCTGGCTCCTGGGAAAAGGTGCCCCAGAGACACTGCATGGCAGCTCTCACCCTTGGCCCAGGTGTGAAAAGTGTAGGTTTGGGTTCTGGTGATACAGGCAGTGTCAGTGAACTCTGGGATAAAGAAACATCTTAGCAATTCAAGGAGGAAACGCCATTGTCTCAGCTACGCTAAAACGATGGGGGTCCCTAATGAGCCCATGGGCACTCTGGTGGATAACAGCATCTCCCTTTGCAACTGAGGGGCAGGAAGGCCAGTTAAGGAGGGGCCTGGGGCTGTCGGCTGAGCTGGGATCTTTATCCTTGCCGGGGGGGCAGGTGAGCTACGACCTGCCCAAGGGTCCCACAGAGAACAGCTCATGCTGAGGGGCTTCGAGGGGACCCAGGGGCCAGTCCCCTCTCAGTGCTGGCAGAGGAAGCCCATGGAGAAGAGAGGAGGCCAATATTATCCCATTGCCTCCCATTCGGTTTTCAAATACGGCGCGTCTGCTGCCTTGCTCTTTGGGCACGATCACCCCAAATGACCCAGCCTCTCTGACTCCAAACAGGCCTCCTCTGTGCAGGGAGAAAACACCCACCAGTGGTCCCAGCTTAGTGTCCTCAGCAGAGAGCACGGGCTCCAGAGCCAGACTCTCTGCGTATCCATCCCGGCTCAGCCTTTTTACCACCCTGTGACTTAGGCAAGTCACTTAGCCTCTCAAGGAATAGAAAATAAACCACCTCATAGAATTGTCTGAGAACTCAAGGAGACAATAGCCATACAGGGCTAAAAACAGTAGGTGACCACAGCAACGTGCAATCAAAGTCAGCTGTCATTACCATCATCTGCACGGCCACCCCAGGGGTGCTCTTGTTGGCTGTGCTGGGGCCCCAGACCTCTCCACAGGCCAATCTTTGTTGTCAGAAAGGTGGCTATTATGGCCAGGAGCCATCACCCTTCCCTGTGACCGGGCAGCACCCCTCTTACCAGAAGAGGGAAGGGAAATCTGGCGAGGCACATAGAAACCAGCGAAACAAACACCAAAGCAAAGCTAAAAACAACAGCTTCCACAATCTTCCACAGATTGCCCCAAACTGTTTAGTCTAGTGACTCAGACGGTGGTGGTCAACTTAACCTCAACAGCACTTAGTCTGGGGCCGTCCATAGTTGAATATCTCAGGAGTGACATTGGTCTGCTCAGCTGCCATAGCAAAGTAAAACAGACTAGTGGCTTCAACAACAGACGTTTATTTTCTCTTAGTTCTGGAGGCTGGAAGTCCAAGATTAAGAGGTTAGCAGGGTTGGTTCCTTCTGAGGCCTCTCTCCTTGGCTTGCAGACGGCCTCCTTCTCCCTGTGTCCTTTCCTCTGTGCATGTGCGCGGCCTGTGTCTCTTTTTGTGTGTCTACATTTCCACTTCTTATGAGGATGCCAGTCAGATTAGATTGGGGCCGACCCTAATGACCTTATCCTAATTTAATCACCTCTGTAAAGGCCCTATCTATAAATACAGTCACATTCTGAGGTCCTGGATGTTAGGGTTTCAACATATGAATTTTTGAGGGACACAGTTCACCCAAAAACTAATTCCATCCACAGAACTCTGAGAGGTACAGAATACACAGACTTTAGGAGGACTTCAGAAATCACCAAGTCCATTCCCTGGAATTTGTAAATGAAGCTCAAGGTCCTGCAGCCATTTGTCCAGAGGCACAGAATAAGTCAGTGCAGGACAGTGGCCAGAGTCCTGGGGCTGCCCTGCTAAGCCGAGTGGATTGGGCAGTCAATGTCTATATCTGTAAGAAGTAGGTGAGGGGTTCTCTCGCACTGGGCTGTCTGTGGAGAACTCAAAGGACGATCACGATCATAAACATGCTTTGTAAACAGCAAAGCCCGCACCCAGGGATGCCCCAATGTTTAGACAGGTAGGAGAAGGTCATGGTAATAGAGGCTCTTGGTTTTTGAATCTGTTCCTTACTCAGAATAAGGAGAGGGAACGGGCTTTCTGACTGTGTGTGCCAGGCTTTGTGCAAACGTTCACATTTATGCACAGGCTCCGGACGCGCAGGCTCAGCGGCCACGGCTCACGGGCCCAGCCTCTCCGCGGCATGTGGGATCTTCCCGGACCGGGGCACGAACCCATGTCCCGAACCCGTGTCCCCTGCATTGGCAGGCGGACTCTCAAACACTGCGCCACCAGGGAAGCCCCACGTTTATTCTTAATAACAGCCCTACTTCAGACTAGAGATTGCTACCCCATTTTGAAAAGGAGAAAATTAAAAATCAGAGGACTGAAGCCACTTGACCAAGGCCACTGTTCGTCAGTGGTGGATCCAGGCTAAGTTTCTCTGACATAGCCACGCTCTCCTCACCCCCAGGGTGAGGCCAGGGGCTTTGGGGAGGGCCTTAGCCAGGAACGGAACCTTTAAACACCAACTTGCAGTGAGGTTCCTAGCTGGGAGAGCACATGCTCACAAGTGCCTGGAGAGCCTTCCTGTGACATCCAATTTTTATCTGGGAGGCACTGGATACAACAGGCCATCCTAAGAAAATGAAGTGCAAAGGTTTAACACTGTCAGCATAGTCTCTGCAAACCACAGTGCAGCTGTGCCCATGGGGACATGCCACACGTCCAGGCTCATGCCCTCCCGGGAGCCGTGGAGCCTGCCTCACTGTCACTTGTTTCATGTGTCCAGCCAACACGATCACAGTGATCTACTCGACGTTCACGGGTCTGGAACCATTCAAAATGCTTTGTCTATATCAGCTCATTGAATCCTCACAAAACCCTAAGAGGCAGGTATTATTGTCGTCCCCAGCTAGGTCGGGCAACTTGCCCGAGTTGTCCGTGCTTTAAATGTCTGTTGCAGGGTTGGACCAGACTGTCTTGCTCCAGTTGCCAAGGCCTCGACCACTAAGCTATTTCAAGGACACGCGAGGACTCGCTCATAAGGATCTATGTTACTGGGGCATCATGCCTTTGACTTATAAGAAAAGAACATCTTTGAGGGCCTTTTGAGGGCCAGGCGCTCTGCAGACCTGTCATCTCCAGAACCTGAAGAGCTGGGTTTTGTTATCTTAGTTTTAGAGACAAGGAAGTTGAGGCCCGGGAGGTTAGGTGATGCAGCTAGAATCTCACAGCCAACAAGTTTATAACACTGGGATTTTCACTCTTAGCTGCTCCTGTGCTCTCCCTTCTGGGACCAATGCTTCCCAGACTCACAGAAGTCCCTTTGAGATGTTTCCCACCAGTGATTTGGGCTTTGTAAGCTTGATGTCTGAGTGGTAGTAATTTAGTAGGTCAAAACCAGCATTTAAAAAATGAAATAAAACAAAGCACACAGAAGAAAGGGGAAGGGATAGGAATAGAACACAGTAGAATAAATGAAAGGTAAGAATAGGTAATTTGGGGTGAAACTTTGGATTTAGTTATTTACATGTGTGTACTGGGTTGTAATATAAATATCAGGTCACAATTTAAAAAAAAGTTTGGAAGCCATTGCTGTGTGCTTTCCAGTCCTTTTGTCTGCAGGCACCTCCTCTAGGGCCCAGGGGTTATGACTTTCAAAACCTTAATGATGGGCCCTGTACCCTCTCCAGTTTTGAATGGAGCTATTTCTGAAAAAACAAGTCCTTTTCCTGATTCACTTTGTTATAAAGCAGAAATTGACACACCATTGTAAAGCAGTTATACTCCAATAAAGATGTTAAAATAAATAAATAAATAAATAAATAAAGCGAAACACAAGTCCTTTTCCTATTGGAGTTCCCAAGGATTAGGGATAAGACTGCAATTTGGTGAACTTCTGGATGACTCTGCTAAAAATCACATTTCCTTGCTGCCTCAAGACTTTTTTCAGGGCTGCCGTCCCAGAATCTCCCTTTGCTTCTGGGCAATATCCACCTGTGGACATTCCACGTCAGTGACAACTGATTCCGAAATCCATGTCAGAACATTGAGAAATTTTCGAATTTTGTGGATAAAGCTTCCTTCAGCAATCCAGTGTTAAAAAAATATTTTTTTAAGTCTAGTTTTAGTGTCTCTCAGGGTCATACAGGTATGTAGTCTGAAGACTCAAGAGAGGCTTGCCATGAAAAAAGGGCTCCTTTGCCTCTGCCAGCTGCCTGCTCTCTTCTGCTCTCCAGACTCCATACTTTCAGAAATTTCAACAGATGCTTGTGACATTTATCCCCATTTCGCCAAATATCAGTAGGATGTTAAGATTGCTACTTCTTGATTTTTTTCAGTTTCAGACATGACCTTTTGATTTCTTATTATGAAGCAAATTTAGCTCTTCTCAATCTCTCCAGCACACCCTTCTTATCTCACCATCTCTCCAGTAGAGCCATGTAATTTTTATAAGTATTCAGTGTCTGTGTTATGATTACATAAATTCTACTCACAGCTGAGCCATATAGTATACTACACTTTTTTTTCAAACACAATAATATATTGTGTTTATATATGGATATATATTGGATATAATTGGATATAATTGACTTAATTTTTCATTTGCTTAATTATCTATATGTTTATCATTAATTCAACCCTCCAAGCTAGTTGTCGCTAGCTGTGTAAGTCTCTTCTTAATACATTCGAACATATTGGGCAATATGATAATATCACCTTCTTGAAGAAATCCCCTAGAGCCCTCTGACCTACTCCAAAATGCATGGGTTGTTCCTAAGCCTGCATCACAGTTATTTTCTTGAGATTTCATTATTTTCATGGGAATCTCTTTCACCTCTCTCATCTTGGCTGTCCTCTTTCTTGGATCTCAAGTCTTTTTCTTCCTTGATTTCTTTTTTCGTTCTGATGGTGCACATCACCGAGTCCCTTCCCGAGAAAGGCAACGTGGAACCAATGTTTTGAGACCTTGCATGCCCCAAAATGTCTTTATTCTACTCTCTCTCCTAATTAGTAGTTTGGCTTAAGACAGAATTCTAAGTTGGAGATAACTTTTCCTTAGAATTTTGGAGACATTGTTCCATTATTTTCCGGCTTCCATGATTACTTTGAGGTCATTGTAATCCTCTGTCCCCTGTTTTTCTCTCTGGAGGCCTGTGGATGGGTATTCTCTTTACTTCATTGTTCTGAAATTCTATGATGCAGTGGTATACTTTATTTTATCCATCATGCTGAACACTCAGTGGGTGTTTTTGGTGGTGGTGAGAGTTAGCTGGGAGAAGCTAACTCTTTGGAGAAGGCTGCTGGGATGCTCTGGTTCTCTTTATTCCCCACAGGAGTATGTTGTGGTCAAGAAGATCCCTCTCGGTGCTGGGTTTGGCATGAAGGCATGTTAACTACCACGGTGGCACTGGAGTCTGAGGTGCAGTCGTGTGTGCCGTGGTCATAGGACCAGGTCTGGCATGTGCAGAGTGGCTGTGGCCTCCAGATCCAGGGTGCAGGCATGCTTGCTGTGACAATGATACTGGTGTCCAAGACGCAGGCACACATGGAGTGACTATGGCTCTGAGGTTCAGGGCACAGTGAACTTGCTGTGGTGCTGGTGGTGCCAATGTCAAGTGTATGCAGAGTGGCTTCTGAGCTAGGGTCTTGGCCATGGGTACAACTGTTTTGGAGAGGGGAGGATGGAGTGGGGACATGGCAGCTCTGGCCCTGGGGGGGATGCAATGGCAGCTCCTTTCAAGGCAGGGAGCACAGCAGTGGCTTCTTCTCCAGGGAGACACAGCAGTATGGATTCCAAGCATCTCCGTTTGCTGGGGTCAGTGTCAGCAAACTCTGTGGAAGTCCTCAGTGGTGAGAGGTTTTGGTGTCTCAGTGGTGACAAGGGCTGCTGTGGTCCTCCTGATCTCCCTTCCCCCATGTGGGAAGGTCCTGCTGAGGGCATCCCTCTCGCCACTGTGCTGTGCCGGACTGGGGGATGGGGTGATCCCAGGAAGATGCCTCCTACGATTTTCTATGCAGTCATCCTTGGGTTTTGTGCTCCACTGAGTTGCTGCAAGTTCTTTCTTTCATTCAGAGCTCTGCCAGTGCTATGCTATTTCATCTGTTTGTAGTTCTTTATTAGTTTGTGTGTGTGTGTGTGTGTGTGTGTGTGTGTGTGTGTGTGTGTGTGTGTGTGTGAAGGACAAGCATTGGGACTTCCTAGTGTGCTAACTTGCTGAGATCACTTCTCTTTACTTTTATAACTTTCTTCAATTTCTTTCCTTAATGTTTGCTCTAGTGATTACAGTATGCCTCTTCAATTTATCACAATCTACTTTAAATTAATACTGATTTTTTGGTGACAAAAAGAAACTCTGGGGACTTCCCTGGTGGTGCACTGGTTAAGAACCCACTTGCCAGTGCAGGGGACATGGGTTCGATCCATGGTCTGGGAAGATCCCACATGCTGCAGAACAACTAAGCCCATGCGCCACAACTACTGAAGCCCACGCACCTAGAACCCATGCTCTGCAACAAGAGAAGCCACTGCAATGAGAAGCCCGTGCACCACAACGAAGAGTAGTTCCCGTTCGCCTCAACTAGAGAAAGCCCGCGCGCAGCAACAAAGACCCAACACAGCCAAAAAATAAAGAAAATTAAAAAAAAAAAAGAAACTCTGTACAATGTAGCTCCATTTCTCACTACCCCCTCTTCTGTGCTATTATTGGCATATGCATTTATATGTGCTACAAACCCACAGTATGATGTTATAATTTCTGCTTTGAGCAATCATATGTTTTTTTTAACTTAAGAAAAGATAATATATCATTATATATTCTTTTTTTTATTATTATATATTCTTAAATTTACTTACATGGTTGCCATTGTCAGTGCTTTTCATTTCCTTTTGTCAACTGGTTACCATGTGGTATCACTTTCTTTCAGTTATAACGACTTCCTTTAGTTTTTTCCATAGTATTAGTCAGATAGAAACAAATTCTCTGTTTTATTTATCAGGAAAAGTATTTCTTTCACCTCCATTTTTTTAAAAGATAGTTTTATTGGATAGCAAATTCTTAGGTGACAGTTCTATTAGCACTTTAAATATGTCATTTCATGGAAATAAAAACAAAAATAAACAAATGGGACCGAATGAAACTTCAAAGCTTTTGCACAGCAAAGGAAACTGTAAACAAGACAAAAAGACAACCCTCAGAATGGGAGAAAATATTTGCAAACGAAGCAACTGACATAGGATTAATTTCCAAAATTTTACAAGCAGCTCATGCAGCTCAATATCACAAAACAAACAACCCAATCCAAAAATTGGCAGAAGACCTAAATAGACATTTCTCCAAAGAAGATATACAGACTGCCAACAAACACATGAAAGGATGCTCAACATCACTAATCATTAGAGAAATGCAAAACAAAACTACAATGAGGTATCACCTCACACCGGTCAGAATGGGCATCATCAAAAAATCTACAAACAATAAATGCTGGAGAGGGTGTGGAGAAAAGGGAACCCTCCTGCACTGCTGGTGGGAATGTAAATTGATACAGCCACTATGGAGAACAGTATGGAGGTTCCTTAAAAACTAAAAATAGAACTACCATATGACAGCAATCCCACTACTGGGCATATACCCTGAGAAAACCATAATTCAAAAAGAGTCATGTACCACCATGTTCATTGCAGCTCTATTTACAATAGCCAGGACGTGGAAGCAACCTAAGTGTCCATCAACAGATGAATGGATAAAGAAGATGTGGCACACATATACAATGGAATATTACTCAGCCATAAAAGGAAATGAAATTGAGTTATTTGTAGTGAGGTAGACGGACCTAGAGTCTGTCATACAGAGTGAAGTAAGTCAGAAAGAGAAAAACAAATACCATATGCTAACACATATATATGGAATCTAAAAAAAAAAAAAAAAAAGGTTCTGAAGAACCTAGGGGCAGGTCAGGAATAAAGACACAGACTAGAGAATGGACTTGAGGACATGGGGAGGGGGAAGGTTAAGCTGGGACAAAGTGAGAGAGTGGCATGGACATATATACACTACCAAATGTAAAATAGACAGTTAGTGGGAAGCAGCCGCATAGCACAGGGAGATCAGCTCGGTGCTTTGTGACCACCTAGAGGGGTAGGATAGGGAGGGTGGGAGGGAGACGCAAGAGGGAGGCGATATGGGGATATATGTATATGAATAGCTGATTCACTTTGTTATAAAGCAGAAACTAACACACCGTTGTAAAGCAGTTTTGCTCCAGTAAAGATGTTTTAAAAAAAAGGCATTTCACTGCCTTCCAGCCACCTTTGTTTCTGATGAGAAGTCAACCATTAATTGTGTTGTTGCCATAAATATGATGGATCATTTTTTTCTTTTGCTGCTTGCAAGATCATCTCTTTTCTTTGGTTGTCAGTATATAACTGTGATGTCTCGGTATGGTTCTCTTTGTGTCTATGTTATGCTGGGTTCATTCCGTTTTCTGATTGTGCTAGTGTGTTTGGGCTGCTATAACAAAATATCATAAACTGGGTGGCTTCTAAGCAACAGAAATTTAGTTCCCACTGTTCTGAAGGCTGGCTAGCCCAAGATCACAGTGCCGGCAGATTTGGTGTCTGGTGAGAGCCCGCTTCATTTATGGCCATCGTTTTGCTCGAGCCTCACGTGGTGGAAGAGAGGAGAGAGCTCTCTCAGGCTTCTTTTATAAGGGCACTAATTCTTATTCTTTTCCAGATAAATAAAAGTGGGGGAATTTTTTTCTATCCAATTTACATGAGGTTTCACTCTCATGGCCTAATCATTTCCCAAATGTTCCACTTCCTAATTAGGTTGGGCACATTGGGCATCAGGTTTCAACACGTGCATTTGGGGGCAACACCCAAAATGCTATTCAGACCATAGCATTGACCCTTTAAGTTAATGTCATTCACTAACACTGAGGAATTTTTAACTAATTTTACTTCAAATAGTTTTTCTGTGTCTTTTCTTCTTTCCTCTTTTTTGGGACTCTTATTTCATTTATATTTGAACATTTTACATCGTTTGTTGGGTCTCTAAGTCTCTGTTCATTTTTCTTAACTCTTTTTGCTCTCTCTTTTTTTTTTTTTTTGATTCAATAACTTTTATTGCTCTAGCTGCAAATTCACAGCATCTTTCTTCTGCCATCTCAAATCTGCTGTTGAGCCTACCTACTAAATTTTCAACCCCAGTTTTTGTAGTTTTCAACTCTAGAAATTCCACTTGATTCTTTTTTTTTTTTTTTTTTTTTTTTTTTTGCTGTACACGGGCCTCTCACTGTTGTGACCTCTCCCATTGCGGAGCACAGCCTCCAGATGCGCAGGCTCAGCGGCCATGGCTCACGGACCCAGCCACTCCGCGGCATGTGGGATCTTCCCAGACCAGGGCACGAACCCGTATCCCCTGCATCGGCAGGCGGACTCTCAACCACTGCGCCATCAGGGATGCCCTTGATTCTTCTTTACAACTTCCATTTTTCTGTTGAGATTCCCTTATTGTTGACACATTCTTAACACAAATTCCTTTAATTCTTTGAGTATATTTTCTTTTAATTTCTCAAACATAACTATAGGAGCTGCTTTGAAGTTTTTGTCTGCTAAATCCAGCATCTGGGTCCATGTGGCATCATAATGTTGATTTTTTTCTGGTCAGAGTTTCTTGTTTCTTTGTGAGTCTAGTAATTTCTAGCTGAAAATTGGACATTGCCGTGCATTCTGTTTTATATCTGAATTCTGTTTCATTTGCCTGAAAGGTGTGTTTTGCTTTATTAACTTTTCTGCACTTGAATTGCAAAGGTGGTCTCCGCCATTGATATCACTGTGTAGTTTTTACTTTTAGTAATTTACTTTGTTTTTTAGTCTGGCTCCCTAAGGGTATTCCCTTTCTGTGCACTGTTTAATTTGGAGAGAGGTTATGCTCAGCAACCTTGAACATGTGAGCCTTCTACCTTCTGCTGCCCAAGCTGTGTATGGCTGGAGGAACAAATTCAAATCTACAGTAAGTCCTTAAGTTTCCTTTGGTTTTCATTTTTTGCTGGACTCTTTCTGGTCTCGGTGACTCGTGTGTATTTTAGGAGTCAGTGAGGGACATGTGGGGAGTTTATTATTTCAGCCCTTCGGGGGCTCTCTTAACTTGCTTCCAGGATTTACCCCCATTACATTCCTGGGTGATCTGCAGGCCACTCTGAACAGAAGTTATATTCTCAAGCCAGAAAAGCTGCAGTTTTTCACTTTGGCCTTGAACTGATTCCATGACCTTTTAACCCATAAACGGCAGGTTTTCACCTCCCCATTCCAGATCAGACCTGTCACATCCACCTGGCTGTTGGTTTTCACTAACAGCCCTCAAACAAGTCCCTCATTCCTACGAGTATAGCTGTGGTTCTCATCACCCAAGCTAAGACGTGGGAGCGAGGGATAGAAACTCCAAGCAAGAAGACCACAGACTCACGGCCATTCTGATGCAAGAGCGGTTTTTCAAGATTAAACACTTCTCAATTTGTTGTTCTGCCTTTGGTCATGTTCCAGTGCTTTTAAATGGTTGGTTTTAACAACTTTATCTGGTTTTTATACTTGTTTTTTTCAGGGGGAAATTGACCAGCTTCTCATACCACCATTCCTAAGTGAATCTTGGACTGGATTATTTCAATGTTTCTTCCTTTCAAATATTCTATTGCCCACAGCTTTTGATTTTTTCAGAAATGTACTGATGTCAGAAGGCTGGTGCAAACACATAGAAGGATAGCTCCGAATTTTGCATAAATCACTTTAAATGTGCAAAAATAAATGGGGGAGCCAGCGAGGCTGAACACTGAGCTGGGGGTTTCACAGCTGGGGTTTAATCTCAGCGCAGCCCCGCGAGCCCTCTCCAGGGTTCTCTAACAAAAGTTTCTGCTAAGGACACCCCTAGCCTCACCTAACACATCTCACTGCTGCCCACCTTCTGCCCTGCCTCGCCCCCTACCTCCCCCTGCCTTTTGCATGGATTCTATGACTCTGTCAGGGTGAAAGTGGCAGAAAGTAACTTTCACTTCTGCTTAGACAACTGAAACTCAAGAGCAAGGTCATTTCCTTGTTCTTTTCTGAGTGGCTGCTGGAATACATTTTCGGTTTTTTTTCCGACCCCTGTCTGTTGGGGGTGGACAGAAAGGTGAAGGTTGTTTTTCTCCCCAGATCATGTAAAAACCAGCTTACCTGAACTCCCTGCCCTGCAAACTTCTCACATCCCCTCTCACCCTAACCTTGAATAGATCAGTCGGAGTTTGAGGAAATGGATTTTCTCTTTAGAAAGGTAGATTTCCTGCTCCCTGCTGTATTCTTTGTATCCTTGGGTCCAAGTATATAAAAGTTCTTCAAAACCCACAGATTAAAAAAAAATTAGATGTAATTCAGGCAGCATCACTGGACCCTTCGTTAGTAAAAGACTCAACCCAGGTGTCTGCCTCTGAGAATTTGCAGGATCCTTAGTGATAAACCATGTTCAAGGCCGTCTCCTTGGTAACATCCCCTAATAATCCCTGATGGAGTTATTGTTCCTGCCTCTGTTCTAATACTGTGCCTTGT
Source organism: Lipotes vexillifer (assembly GCF_000442215.2). NCBI lineage: Eukaryota > Metazoa > Chordata > Mammalia > Artiodactyla > Lipotidae > Lipotes > Lipotes vexillifer. The sequence goes on along the minus strand of NW_006798803.1, from coordinate 807,300 downwards.
TGAGGCGTCTATGGCTGCACTTACCACATCCCATGATACTTGTCTGTCTACCAGACCCCTTCCCAGGCTCCTTAGACTGAGTCCCTCAGAGGAGAGCCGTGCCTATTATATCTGTATCCCCAGCCTCTGGTGTGTGCTTAGAGCGAACAGTCACCAAAGTTTGTTGTGTTAACTGAATTGAAATAACAAGGCTGAATCATCTCATCTCAAATAGTAACTTTTAAATCATGAGCTTGGGAGTCCTTGAACTTGTGTTTAAATGTTTAGGTCCGACTCTCAGGTGTCAGGAAGTGAATACAAAAATAATAACACCTATGATTCACTGAGCACAGCTGGTTCTGGGCCCTGTTCGGGGCCCTTTGCTCTCAAGGATGGAAGAAGACAAAGCAGTTTTTTTTTTAAAGATCAGAGTTGGGACTTAGATTAGGCATAGTCACATCAGCTACCAGTTATTTGGAGTTCACTACGTGCTAAGTACTGTAATAGAGACTTTGTATACATTAATCCATTTATTCTCACAAAAAACCTTTTGGGAGAATTGAAGCAGACTGTTTCCAAGGAGCCTTAGAACCCACGAACTCCATGTTTCTGCTGCTGATGCCATGAACATCTGTGAAAAAGCTCTTTCCTACCAGGAACTCACAGAGAATTACTGTCTTAGTCCTAAAATCCAAGGAGAGAAACTCCATAAGGAAAGCTGAAATTCCGGACTGTGGTCCCAGGGCAGGAGCAGAAGCAGACCTGTCTAAATTCTACCCGTGCCGCACCCTCACTGAGGTTCCCAGACATAAAGGCAGGAGAGGAAGCCACCCATTGCCTCCCTTTTGTCTGTGCGTCAGAAAGCAGGTGACCAGTGGCTCACCATGTCTGGCTGGACCAGCAAGTCTCCAGAGGTCATCTCAGCAAGCGTCTTGGTCCCATTGGTCCCTCCGCCGGTGTGGTACAGGACAGCACCTCACCACTCTAGGTGTTAGGGTCCTTCCCCATCACCTGCATCATTCTCGGTTCCTCTGAGTTTTCATAGCTGAGTGAAATAGCACAATTGAAGGGGCTCTGAGATCAAAATCGAGGACTGGCTAGGGTGCTAGAAACAAGGGAATTAGCTGATTCTGTACCGCCTCTCACTCATTCTGTCATTTGTGCTCTTAGTATCCCATGGGCTAGGTATTGTCAGGACTATCTGGAAGACAAGAAAAAACCAGCAAGCCTGGGAGAGTGGCCACCCTGCCCACCCAGATGGCACAAGGCAGCAGAGCCCAAGCTCCTTCTTGCCTTGAAGACAAACGCTGCAAAGCAGAGCGAAATACCTTGCCGAGTTAGCTTGGAGGTTACTAACTCTGCCAGGCTTGCTGCAGGAAAAACAACATCTGTGTTGTTAAATCAAAACCCCATGAGAAAATTTCCCAGTGGCCGAGGAGCATTGTTACCGATGTGGCCCAGGCCCAGAGAAAACCGGCTGCTTGTGGTCCTTCCTTGCAGGCTTTTCCTGGACCCAGTGAGCCCAGGGAAGCTTTTGAAGGGCTTGGCGGGAGGGGTGGGGCTCCTTGGGGGCAGCTGTGACCACAGACCGGGGAACCTGCCACCTCGGCCGGGTGATTGCCATCGTCAG
>NW_006798803.1:765084-804714 GCF_000442215.2 Lipotes vexillifer | reverse complement strand
AGGAAGCTACGAGCTACTGAACTGATTGAGACACCTGGGATGGGCTCCTGTTTTGGGATTGCTTCCGAGTTGCTGGCTGTAGCTGGAAGGACACTGCCCCACAAGGCGCAGGGATCTGAAGAGCTATGGTGAGCGGCCGCTGAGCATTGCCAAGGTAAGATGCATCTTCTGCCTTCCCGACCATCTCATTTCCTCAAATGGTGCCAACAGTGCCCGGAGGCCTGTGGGTGGGAGACCAGGCAGGAACATTGCTATGGGGGTTATGGGCAGAGAGAGAAGACATTCTTAGGATCCGAGCCACAGCTATGAACAGATTGCCCTGTTGTTTGTTCATTTCTGTTTTAGAGAGTTGTTTGATTTATAAAAGTTCATCCATCCAGGGTAGATTCTGCTTCTCAGGCTTTCTAAGCTGGAAAAGGTGGTAAATGTGCCACAGAGGAAAGACAGGAGGAGGCTGGGTCGGGTGGTGGCGAGATGCGTGGGCACTCATGGCAGCTGTGGGCTCCAGGCAAGAGCCTCCCTATAAGCGAGAGTAAAGGTACCACGGTGCAGAGCTGATGGAGGCCAGCGGTGACGCATGGGAGTGTCTGGCTCAAGGTCAACGACTGGCTGTTGCTTTTGTTTCATTTTGGGTTTGTTTTTTTTTTAAATAAGGTTTTCCATTTTTCAGACATTTGGGGGTAGGGTGATGGAATAGGTTTAACGATGGCCTTTTGGGCTAAGAGATCTATTTGGCCAACTGTGAAAAGGAAAGAACAGTTGACAACATATTTTGAAAGGATTTTAAACATTCTAGGATTTTGACAACTTTTCTAGTCGTTTCCTAACTGTGTTTACCGCTGTGTTTAGCCTCAACTGCCCACATTACCAATGAACTAAAGAGTTATCACCGCGTTTCCGTAGTTATAGAGAATTCCATATAATATATGTTGATACTCCTCCCTCCCGGAAGGGAGCTTGATTCCCCTCAGCTTAAGTGAGAACTGGACTTAGTAGAGTGTATGGAAAGCGAAAAACGGTAACACTATAGTGGAGAATCCTGGCCACAAAGTTAACATCTCCAGGGATAAGTCATATTGCGTTTATTGCGTAACTTTGTCTGCAAGGAGAAAAATACTTAACCTGTGTGCTATTCTCCCCCCAAACCCATAATCCCAGTCTAGTCATAAGAAAACATCAAATTGAGGGACAGTCTACAGACTATTTCACCTTCTAGATTGTCAAGGTCATGACAAATAAATGACATGACAACTAAATCCAGAATTCATATCCGGGCTGGACTGGATTCTGGACCAACAACAACCTCAAAGTCATTAGTGAAAAATAGGTGAAGTCTAAATAAAGTCTGGAGTTTAATGACTATCATTGTACTGATGTGCCTTTCTTAGTTCTGGCAAATGTACCATGGTACAGGAAAGAAGTCAACATTAGGGGAAGCTGGGTGAAGGATGTATGGGAAGTCTCTATCCTCTCTTTGTAATTTTTCTGTCAACCTAAAATTATTCCAAAGTAAAAAACTAAAAAGACAAAACAAAACAAAATTATGCTTATCCTGCCTTGGAGCAGAAATGGTCAAAACCTGAGCATGCTTAGGAAAACTGGCTTCCATGGCCCAGGGGTCCCACCCTCTCTTGGAGCATTCTGGAACCCAGCAAGCCTCTTGCATTTTTTACCATCCTCTCTCCCAGCTCCCCACCTTGTTCCCAGAAAGCTCCTTATTTCCCTCTCTTCATGGTATTTCTCATGATTCATTTATTTTTTCATGCAGCACACATTTTTTGAGACCTCACTCTGTGTCAGGGGACTTAGGGCCGACACCCCACCTCTGTCTCCTAGCAGAGCTCACTGCGCTGGTTCAGGCTCCTGGGCCCCCAGCACACGCCTAGCTACCCACAACTGGCCCCTCACCGGTGAGGAAATAGGAGGCCGAGCGTGGAGGCCAGGGAGGGCCCAGACCTGGCATGGAACACCCGCTGAACTCTGCCATCCTGAGCTCAGCCATCCCCACAGAATCTGTGGTCAGCCAAGCAGCAGTGAGCTGTGCTGGCCGATGCTCTCCCATGAGCGGAGCATCTCCAGAGGGATGCAGAGCAGAACTGGGACTCTTGAAGAGCCAGCTCCTGCACTGCCCTAGAATCTGCAGCATCCAGATGAGACCACCAGGGGCGGCATCCTTGCTTGTAAGGGGCAGGTGTTTGGAAAGGTACCAGGGAGACACAGAAGCCTGACCTCCCCAACACACACACACAAACATACACACACACACACACACACACACACACACACGCACGCACGCACGCACACCCCACAGGCCTGGCAGAGCAGGTGTGCCCTTGTTCGAAGGTGATATCTGAGCCAGAATAGAGAAACGCTGCGGAAGCAGATGAGAAAGAAGAAAGAATTATGAAGCTGTGGAGTGGTAGCGTTTAGATGAAAATCACATCACTTAGATGAAGACCAAAATTAAAGAGCGGAGATTACCTTCCCTGTCATGTCCCCTGCTCCCTCACTGCTCCTGGACCTCCTCCACAGGTCCGCGCTCCTGCTGCCCCCCGCCCCCCATCCAGGCAAGTCCCGCTTGTCCTGATTCTCAGGATCAGAAGACAAATGTCTTCTCTTCTGTCACCAGTGCCCAGACCCATCCCTGTGTCCCCATGGCCTCCAGCACATGCTTAGGGCTATTTGCTTGCTGGTCTGCTGCCCCTCTGGACCTGGGCTTCTCCAGGACAGGGACCAGGCCCTTCCTCCCTTCCCTCTAGGTCCCAGCACCCAGAACAGTGCCTAGCACAGGGTGGATTCCTTGTGGAGTGGTTCTTGAGGGAGAGAAACAAGGACACGTTCTTGAATGCAAATAAGCTTAAGACATGAGGAAGAAAGCTGGAAGGAGGAAAAGCATGTGAGATTTCACGATCACCCTTAGTCACAGTGGACTCCGGGACCATGGCCACACTGGTGCTTTAACGGGGGCCCTTGCAGAAGGAGACGGGGTGTCACTAGGTCTTCAGCATGTTCTGCTCCTGCAAGGCAGAGTGGACCAGAGGAAGGTGCTGGACCTTGGGGCCAGCCAATCCTGCACTGGGACCTGGCTCTGCCACTTATGGGGGATCTGGGAGGGTGGAGCAAATGACCTAGCTCTCTGTAAAGGGGGAACAGTTGCACCCAGCTCCAGGTACAGAAGTGAGAACTAAATTGAACAAGATGATTGGAGCATGGAGACTCTGCCATGGCCCCTCAGCTCCCCATGGGCCACTGTGTGGCTTGTGCATACCCCCTCAGCAAAGGCCTGATGCTTCCTAAAACCATGGGGGTAGAAAGAGGTTATCTCGGGTGCCTTGTCAAGGCCACTCTCTGCTGGCCTCTTTGCACACCTTGTTACCTGGGCTGCTGCGCCAGGACCAGGGTGAGGCAAGTGGGGCTCCGAGGGTACAGAATTTAAAGAGGCTCACCCTCTCAGGATCGCTCAGGTGCAGGGGATGGTCGAATATATTCACATGTCTGCACGGATATGAGACACTCTGTGTTTAATGGATTAAGTCAGGAGTTCTGACCTCGAGACCACAGACCCCTCTTAAGTTTCACGGGACCTGTGAGCTCCCTGAACTTTGTGGACACGCGCGTTCTTCTGCAAAGAGCATTTATGGCTTTCATCAGCTTCCCAAAAGGATCTGTCCACCCCAAAATATTTGGACTCACCAAGTCCGATGGTTAGGAAGGATAATTTAATTTTATCTCAGTGTGCTGTATGTACAAGGCAGGGGAAGGGACTTGGGCATAGGAGAGAGACAAAGCAGCCGTGGCTGAGAGGTCCTACAGCTGAGAGGTTGGATGCCTGGGCTTGTGGAATGGAGGGCCCAAGTTCAAGGTTCAGTGCTGCTACTTCCTGGCTGTTGCACCTCAAGCATGTCACCAAATGTCTTCCTGAAATAACAATTGTTTGACCTCACACTATACTGGCAGCCTCACCTATCTCAGTAGGGGACTTATACCCTTAAGTCTCATTTCTTTATTTGTTGATAATAGCACATCACAGTGTTATAAGAATTAAACTCCAAAGCCCTAATTCTTTGGTGAATTGAAGCTGGGGAGGACACAATATTTCCATCTAGATTCTATTCAATGCTTCATGGAAGAATCAATTCTCCGTGTAAGAGGAGTCCTTGTAATTTGAAAAGGCACATTTCACATTTGTAACTTCTTAGATTTATTTGTATGCACAACATTTATCTTGAAATCTTGAAAAGGGAGAGTGTGACTTGGTTTCTCAAAAGAGGAAATGGGTTTAATAAGATTGAGAAACATGAATCTAGGTGCCTTGGGTGTTTCCCCCTGTGTCGAGCTTATTGGGCTGAGAGCTGTGTGTCTGGATCTCAGTGCCTGGGCTGTTCAGGGAACCACATTCCTGAATCAGGCCTGTGCACCCAGCTTGGCAAGGACACACTGGGCTCGGCTCATACTAAAGGCGCCTGTAAGAAACAAGGCAGGCCCTTCACTGTGGCATCGTTGCTGCAATGCTGTTGAGACCGCTGCCCACCACTGCACTCAGCACCACCCTAAAAGGAGCCTTGGGAGAATTACTCTCAGACTCCAGACCCGGGAGACCCACTCTTGACCCGAGAAGCAGACACCAACACTTCCAACGGGTCATTTCCCACCCGCTGCTTCCAGACTCCAGGACACTTAGAGCCAAATTTCCATCTAACCATATTAGCAGTTGGGGAGCCCCATCTCAGGGTCTGTATTTCTGTGTACCTGCCTTACTGTCAAATTTGCTTTCCTGCCCTAACTTACCCTGTGGTCTGATTTCTTTGTCTATTTTTCTCTCCTGTTATTTCATATTTTTTTTTATAAGTGGCCCCAAATCTTTTTGGAAACATCAGGAAATGAATAAATAAGTAAACAAAAACAGGACAGTGTTTTGGAAAGAGCTTGATGCATGGTGAGGGTACTCAGTAAGAATTAGCTCCCTTTCTGTGTACAAAGCATAGACTATTGCTTTATTTTTTTTACCAAGAGGGCCAACCTATTGTGAGATATCCAGCTGTGAGTCTATTATAGTTAGACAAATAGCCTGTTTCAACTGTCTGTTTTTACAGTTATTCTAGTCTCTATTGTTACAGAGATTATATAAAATTATTTCATGGTAAGATTCTTTTTATTCCTACCATTCCTAAAGTAAATGGGACTTTTAAAAAATAAATTCATTTTTTAAAAAAAATTATTGCACTTGGGGACTTCCCTGGTGGTCCAGTGGTTAAGACTCCATGCTCCCAATGCAGGGGGCCCGGGTTTAATCCCTCGTCGGGGAACTAGATCCCACATGCATGCCGCAATTAGGAGTCTACATGCCGCAACCAAAGATCCCACGTGCTGCAACGAAGACACGGCACAGCAAAATAAAATAAATAAATATTAAAAAATAAAAATAAAAAAGTATTGCATTTGAAGATAGGACCAAAAGTAATAAGCCATTTTATGATTTTATTTGGGCGGCTTTATGGGAAAGGCTGAAGTCTCCTTTTCCTAATGAGAAAGAGCCATTTCTATTTTGTGGTGTCCGTCCGTCTGTCTCTCTGTCGGTCAGTCTGGCAGACTCCCTGGCACCTGTCAGTGCTGTGAGGGCTGTGTCAGGTTAAGATAGGCGTCTTTGGGACTGACAGCAGGGATGTGCTGGCACATGCTTAACCACCAGCTTTCCAGGAAGCAAACATACACATTCACACATATAAGTTAATCATCAGTTTTACTGGTATGAAGGATGTATGATGCATAATTTACAAACATTAATATATACAATACCCGTTCTTATAAATACCATAAAGCCCATTGATTCTCCATAGAATGCTTTTGTGGACTTTTGCCAAATCCTTGTATCCAAAGTCAAGCTATGGTTGCCATCGATGCACACGAACTTCACTGATATTTTCATTTACGCCAAGAAGTAAGATCAGACTGAAACCACAAAGACGTGTCGGAACTGCTCTTGTTAGTCTATGTGGTGACCCACTTCTTTACTAAATTGGAAAATAGTTTTTTATTACTTTAAAATTTTTCCCCATTTTGGGGGGTGCTATTCACAGCTACAAATATTTTTAAATGAAATCAACATTATCAACATCTTCTCCATCACTGTCTTAAGTTGGGAAAATCAGCGCAACAGATCGACCCCAGATGTATAGCCCTTGCCTATTCCTGTGGTGTAAACACTCTCGCCGTAGCTGATTTCAAGCCGCCAGCATGACTTGGCTGAACACAAAGCTGGGAAGCTGGAAAGAGGCGAGGCAGCACAGCGTTATACTGTGTGCACCGTACAGACACTACTGATATAAGTAACTTCAAAAGCAGAGACGAGTAAAATATCTAGGAAGTGATGAGGTTTGAGTGTGTATTACCTCCGTTTTTAACGTCCTTTAATTATATTTTATGTAATCCTTTTAATTTTGAATAACAATGTACTTAACAAACAGCTCACAAATACCCCCCAAATTTAACCATTGGCTCTAACAAACCAGCGTGAGCTGGCTCCAGCACATGGCTGCCTGAGAGGCATAATATCTCAGCGCCGAAGTACATATCTGCGCCTTGTCTGTATCTGGGCTTTGCTGAGCAGGGCCAGGTAGAGACTAACCTGCCTCCTGGGCTCTCCTGAGTCCCAAGCCTGGCAGAAGACACCTACGGATCCGATGGTCCTGCTGTGTGCTTGGTGGCAGGGAAAAAGGAGGGGTGCAGGGCCCTGGATGGAGACCCTCTCCCCACGGCAGGCGTGTCTCTGCACCTGTTGCTGCAGCTGGCGACCTAAGTCTTGGAGATCATGGACCCCTGCTGAGTTTCATGGAGCCTATGACCTCCATGAACTTGCATGTAAGCTTTTGTGGAATGGACGGATCTTGAGCAAAGATCGTTTATAGCTTTCATCAGATTTCATCAAATCAGGAAGGTTTGGGGCTGCTGGCACGGGAAGGATTGGCTTCTGTTTGACTTCCAAGGGGAGACGGCGGCTTTTCTGTGTACTCCTGGGACCTGCTCCAAGAATGAGGCAAGGTGGCCCCTGCAGGGGAGGCCTTTGCCACTCGTGTCACCTAGAAGTGTGGGCGGAGACTCTTCCTAGAGGGGACCGGGGCTCAGTGCAGGACACAGTGCTGTGGCTCCCAGCAGTCAAGGCTGAGATTGCAGATGTCGCCCCTGACAACCAGGCCCGGTGGCCCTGTCACAGGTGCGGAGGAGGGATGGGGCTCAGTGAGCCCATGTTTCTGCCGCGACCTGACCCCCGCTGAGGCTGCTCCCACCTGGGCAGCCAGTGAGAGGCGCCCACTCCCAGCCTCCCCTCCTGGTCAGATGGAGCTTCCCAGGGTCCTCCACGCCACATTGCCACCAAGACAAGTGCCCTCTGAGAACTCGCAAATGGGAAGCGAAAATAACACCCCCAGAGAGGCTCCTGGCCCAGAGCCGAGGGGAGAGGCCCTGTGACTGTCTCCCTCCTTCTGGTCTTTAGGAGGATCTCATTTGCTTGCCCAAGAGTTTGCTCATAGGAAGGTCACACTTTGGTTGCGTCGGGAGGGTTTAACACCTTTCTCCTCGAGGCCCCTTGAGGGACGCGCAGGTGGACCGAGGTGGGTGCAACTTGGCCTTTGCTGCATCCATGCAAATGGCTCTGCCACATTCATCCTGGCGCGTAGAACATCTACTTGCAGCCTGCACAGAAAGCCACTCTCTTGTGATGTGCACCCTACCCTCCTCCCGTCTGTTGGTGTGCCACCAGAACTGCTGCGGAGGCTGCCTGCCTGTGAAAGAGTCACCGTCACCACGTGTGGTCCTTCTCGTCCTGTTGATCGGAAAGGCCCTTGACAATGAAGGGAAGGGAAAGGTGTAAGAAGGACTGGAGAGAAACACGGGCCTCAGGGGCTTCCCTGGTGGCGCAGTGGTTGGGAGTCCACCTGCCGATGCAGGGGACGCGGGTTCTTGCCCCGGTCCAGGAGGATCCCACATGCCGCGGAGCGGCTGGGCCCGTGAGCCACGGTCGCGGGGCCTGCGCGTCCGGAGCCTGTGCTCCGCAACAGGAGAGGCCACAAGAGTGAGAGGCCCGCGTACCGCAAAAAACCCAAAAAAACCACGGGCCTCAGGAGCTGGTTTTGTCCAGGTCTATAATGTTGTCAGAAGTTTTATATTTAAGGTCTTTGATGAATTCTCTTGGTTAAATACTTTCAGTTCATTGTAGGTGGGAGGGGCCACTAGCCAATCTCCCCTGAGCAGGTGCTCAAAAGATGTTTCCAGTGTGGTGATTGCTGCTCCATGGGGCCCTGTGACTGAGGAGTGTGCCCCCATCTCCCACCCCTGAGACAGGACCCCTTGAGGTTTTAGCCTCAGGAGTCTGGAACTTGCGGCATGCAGTGTTTGATGCGGTAGTCCTTTTTGGACCCTGTTTTAAGAATTTTATACTAGAAAGACAAAAAAGAAAATCTGTTGCAGGCAAGGGGCTTGTTGATGTAGGTGTGCTCATATACACACACGCACACACAGACGCACAAGCACACACAGAGACACACTGGCTCATACGTACACATGGACACACACACACACACACACACACACACACACACACTTGTCAACAACACCAAGAAACCACCCAGCACAACAAATTGCATTTGCAACAAAAGTGAATGAATCCCCTCTGCCCCATAAAGAGATCTCCAGGCCTCTTCCATTCTGGAGAAATCTAGTCGCTGGAGCACCTCCTCCCCAAACTCCTTCTCCTGCTTCACACTTTCTGCCGCACAATGTTTTCTGTCATCAAATGGCAAGACATGTCTTCTGCTCTGAGTGGGTCTCGGGAGGGCCGAGAGCACCCACCACCACTGCCCAACCCAGAGCCGGGCCCGGAGTGTTTGTGGGAGCACGGGGCTGGGACTGGGGCTGTGGGCAAGTCAGAGGGGAGGATGGAGGTGCCAGGCCCGCCCGTCCTCGGGGGCTGGTGTTCCTTGGCCTGACTCCACACTCCGCAGGAGAGGCCGGGTCTGAAATTCCTGTGTGCCCTGCCAGCCCTTCCTCCCATCTCCTGCTAAGGTGACCAGCTCCCCTGGCATCTCCGGGAGGAGTGTGGAGTGTTCCTACAAAGGAGCCCTGAAGTGCAGGGGAAGCAGCAGTCGTAGCAAAGGCAGAGGATGGCCAGAGCTCCCCCAGGCTTCCCTGTGTGAGGGCAGCACTGATCACACTGACTTCTCCTTTGTCAAATGCGCCCCCGGGTCTCCATCGCTTTAGCTCAGGTCCCCCCTACTCCAGCCTGGATGATTGCACATCCTGGGAGCTCATCTGTCTGCTTCCAGTCTCTTCCACACCAGTCCATCTTGCATGTGGCCGGTGAGGTCTTTCTAAAGGTCAAATGTGGCCCTGTCACCAGTCAGGGTAAAAATCTCTGTTGACACCTCGACGCCCGCGAACAGAGACCAGACAGTCTGGGTCTCCTTCCCCAGCTCCTCTCCTGGCGTCCACCTCCAGGCTCATTGGGCCCATCACAACTCAGAGCTTTTGCTAAATCTTCTCTGCCTGAAATGCCCATCTCCCCAGGGAGAGATGCTGTGGGTCCTTGAAGGTCCAGCTCTAAAATCTCGTGAGCTTCTTATGGCCGTTCCCCTCCGCCCGGGCCTGGCTAGAGGCTCCCTCCATGGAGCCCACCGGGGAGCTTAAGAGAAAGGGCTTCGGGCTTCAAGCTGGGTGGCACGGTCTCCATCCCGGGTCCCATTTACACACCCCAGTTGTATCGCCAACTCCCAGCCACACACCCAGAGAGCAGAGTACCTTTCATGAGGTCACACAGATCATCGGTGACTGGCCTGGTCCTCGGGCTGGACCTCGTCACTCTTCACTTCCGTCTGTCTGGCCTTAAGACTGCCCTGAAGCTTTCCCATGCTGCGCTTGCCAACCTAAGGGGAGGACAGCGCGGTGCTGAGTTTGTTTCCTTGCTTTATTCTCTTCTACTTTCCCAAGGCCGCACAGCCTGGGAACACTCAGGAATAAGTATTTGGCTCATTTATCATCCTCCCCACCTGTCCTGCTTGTGAGAACAATGACGCTAAGGGGACCCTTTGAAATTGTTGACAAGGACACCAGCTTCACAGATGGTAGCAGCACGGGATGAGGAAGTTTATGATGAAGGTGTTGCTGCCTCTGGAAGGATGTCCGGTGGGCTCAGGACAGAGTGTGGACCCATGTGGGAGGGTATGAATCTCAGCCACACCCAGTGTGCAAAAACAGACCATCTAGTCTGAGCATCTTTGTTTCTGCTGGCTAGTGGAAAAACCCCCAGTGAGCTCAGCACCCTCCCCCTTTCTCGAGGGTGGGGTCCAAGGTTGGGGGTGGGGAGCTCAAGGGAATCAGGCCTTTGAGGCGGCCTATCTGATCCTACTTCTCTATCCACGCAGGCCGCTGCTGAGATGTCTTATTCCAGCCTCTGCCCCGGGTCAAGGCTGCCAGGGTGCCACATCCTGGCATCCACATCCACGTGCGCTAAGCCAGACTCACGCGAGGCCCTGAGGGCGCAGAAACGAGAGTCTCTGTGAGGTCAGATGTGCACCCGCTGTGCCCACCCCTATCTGATCTGTCTGTGACGGGGCTGTCACCCAGGTCCTGCCACGGGCTTCGGGGCCATCAGACGAGGTAGCCACTCATCTCTCTAGGGGCCAGCAGAGCCTCGGTGGAGGAGCTGCAGAAGGAGGGCAGCCCTGCATGTGCTGAGTGCTTTGGGAAGGAAGAGCCACATGTGCAGGATGCGGTGATGGCGGCTCTCGCTGTTCACGACCCCCCAGCTGCAGGGCTGCAGAGATGAGAGGGAGGCGGTTAGGAACTCGCCTGAGGGACGTGAGCCAGGCCTGAGGTCAGAGCTGGGCTGTGGAGCCTCCATGCTAATGACTAGTGTGCTGACCGTGACCTTAAGAAGGTCAAGTCCTTATTGATGAAGCTGCTGCCACTCCGCCCCGCCCCCCAGCTGGTTGCACTGCAGGAAGATCCTTCGCAATTTTCTCTTGGTGGCTGTTTTGAGAGTAGCTAAACTCCCAGGACCCATGTGGACCCTGCGGGGACCGTGTGTCTATTTCCAGCTTGGCAGGGGAGTGGTCTGTCACCTGGGTGTGTCCTTTACCTCTGGCTCTGCTTGTGGATGGGGGGAATCTAAAAAGCAGAAAGTCACGTACATTTCGACATGAAATTCCTCCTGCTGTTTGCAGGAACCAGTTTCACTGTCAGCCCAGACTCAGATGATGAGGACCCAAGCCTAGGAATAAGGATGTGCTCTCTCTGCTCTTCCAGCTGCTGCCTGGGGTTTTGTGCTCCGTGAGGTCTGCGGGGCTCTGACCAGGGCCGCCGGGGGCCTTCCTTATTCACCTGCTCACAGGGAAGCCACAGAAAGGGCCGGGCCACTTACAAGCAGGAGATCCGCCACAGCCATTTGGAAGAACAGGCTGATTTTGTACAGATTTATCATTTACCTCCTCTCTTTAAAACTGTAAGAATCATATAATACCAAAAAACTTTTGGAAATAGGTATGAGCCATCAATAATTCCACTAACCTCTGATTTCTACCCAAGACTTGCTTGTCTTGGTTCATACGATGCAACTTCTCATTGCTGGAATCATAAGGGACAGAGACCTTTGGATTCTGGAGGTTTTCTCCTTGCTTTCTTTTTTTCGTCTTAACATCTTTCCCATGGCTACATGTCTTCACAGTGATCTTTTTTTAAAAAAAAAAAAATATTGAGCCTTCTTTTAACTTATTTATTTTTATTTTTGGCTGTGTTGGGTCTTCGTTTCTGTGCGAGGGCTTTCTCTAGTTGTGGCGAGCGGGGGCCACTCTTCATCGCAGTGCGCGGGCCTCTCACTGTCGTGGCCTCTCTTGTTGCGGAGCACAGGCTCCAGATGCGCAGGCTCAGTAGTTGTGACTCACGGGCCTAGTTGCTCCGCGGCATGTGGGATCTTCCCAGACCAGGGCTCGAACCCGTGTCCCCTGCATTGGCAGGCAGATTCTCAACCACTGCGCCACCAGGGAAGCCCGGCACAGTGATCGTTTTTGAAGCTGCATAATATTTCATTGTGTTAGCTCTATTTCAAACTGGACATTTAGCTTCCTTTTTTTTAACATCCTAGAGGGCTATGATTAAAAACAAAATAACATGTAGCTTGCAAAGTCATTCTGAGCTACATTACTCAGCCAAAGAGTATTCTTTCCTAGTCCTTCCGAGGAACGACAGTTATATAGGGAGACGGAATGCTTATTTGGGGGTGGAGTGGGGTGGACTTGGACTTGCATCTGAAGCCGTGGTGATAGTGGCCTGAGTTTTCATCCTCTCATCTAGCTCTCTCTCGTTGTCAGCAACTATAATCGCTGACCAGGGTTACTGATGTGGTCTTTGGCCGGAAAACAGACTTTCCTCTCTGTGAAATGAAATGACTCATAAGGAAACAAAACCCAAGGCTTTGGCCTCATTTGTCCCATGGTCTAAACCAAGATCCTTAATCAGAGGTCCATGAATCGTTGTGAGGGTTCTGGGGAAGAAGCATCCTGAAAATGAACACACAGTTGGACATGTATGCACATAAGTGTGTTTGCGGGGGGAGGTGTCTGTAGCTTCGTCAGATTCTCAAAGGAGGCTGTGGCCCCCACAATGTTTTTAAAAACAACAGATCTCTCTTTCTCTCTCTCTCCTTCCCTCCCACCCCCTTTTGGGAGTCTGGGGTTGAAATAAAAGAATCGAAAGATCTGTGTCTCCATACAGGAAGTCCAGGCATGGAATGGTGACCATAGGATCCCCATCTGGGGAGCCTTGGATTCGAACCCAAGCCTGTCTCACTGCCAGCTCTGCGTGTGCGTACCCATTGTGCTAAAGTGCCCTATGGTTGAGAGAGTTGCTTCTCTTTTTACTTCTTTAGCCAAAGCCAATTGCAAATGTGTTCAAATAAGAGGCTCTGCCATGATCATGGCCATCCTTTGTTCTTAACAAGAGGAAATGTTTTGGCCTTGCATTTCTCTCCAGGGAGTTGGCCTGACACAGAAATATTTGTGGTTGGTTAATTAGCCATAGGAGATGAGCTGAGTTTATCACAGGAAATGTTATCACTCAAGGCTTAAGGAGCCAAAGAAACTTTGAAATCCAAGAGACCAAACCCAACAGTTCAACCCAACGGGTGGGAGACTTCAACCCATGACTTCCTGAATACCAAGGGGCCTCTTCTCTTCAAACAGATGTTTTTAGTAACAACAAACTATTTGGCACCCTTAAGTGACTTTGGCTTCCTAAATGTGTTTGATTTCCTTTCTCTCTTAGTAATCCTGTCCTGAATCTCCTTAAACACAAGTGTGCATACCTGGAGGCAAGAAGACAGGGCAAAATTCAATCTCAGGTCTCCTTGCTTCCTGTGAGAATCTCTGCTAAGTTAACCACTTATTATTCCTGAAAATTGGCAGCCCTTAAAGGGGAAAGACTTCCTGAAATATGGGAAATAATCATGCAATAAAAAAAGTAAATTATTTCATTTTGGACATCTTAGATGTAATACAATATTAAACATTAGATCAATGTGCCTTGTTGACCACATAGTATTGGCTAGGGATCGATAATCAGTACATAGAATAACACTGGCTTTTGGTATAAATGGCATCTTTTTACTATAGTCCTGGTAAATTAAACTGATTACTCTTTATGGCAGCGGGATATTAGGGGGAAGTGGATAAGTAGGCATTTTGTTATATTTGGGTTCTCTCTGATTGACTCATTCATTCAAAAGAAGAGAAAGCTCTACTGCATATTAGAATACGTTCCAAGTGCCCTGAAGATACAAAGATGAAAAATTTTAAAAAGCCCCTTCCCTTGAGGCATTCACAAAGTCTAATTCAGAAGGCAGGTGTTAAACAGAAGGTCCAAAGGACTGTGATTGGTGCTGTGAGAAGCGCCGTGGGCCGGAGGAGGCGGTGATGTAAGGGAAACGGTGCCAGGATGATGGATGGGCTACGCCATGAACGAAGACTAGTTCTTCGACCAGACCCAGGGACCAACACCCAAGAAAATCATGTCGGGTGTTTCCTTAGCTCTTTTCCAGATCTTATTATCATTTCTTAATGTGGTCTAATCAATATCATCGTTAGCATGTAAAAATTTTGACTCAGTAAGTCAGAAAGAGAAAAACAAATACCCTATGCTAACGGGTATATATGGGATCTAAAAAAGAAAAAGAAAAAAATGTTCCAAAGAACCTAGGGACAGGACAGGAATAAAGATGCAGACGTAGAGAATGGACTTGAGGACACGGGGAGGGGGAAGGGTAAGCTGGGACGAAGTGAGAGGGTACCATTGACATATATACACTACCAAGTGTAAAATAGCTAGCTAGTGGGAAACAGTTGCATAACACAAGGAGATCAGTTCTGTGCTTTGTGACCACCTAGAGGGGTGGGATAGGGAGGGTGGGAGGGAGACTCAAGAGGGAGGGGATATGGGGATATATATACATACAGCTGATTCACTTCGTTACACAGCAGAAACTAACACAACATTGTAAAGCAATTATACTCTAATAAAGAGTATAATAAATAATAAAGAGTATAATAAATAAATAATAAATAAATAATAAAGAGTATAATAAATGATAAAGAGTATAATAAATAAATAAGATAATAATAAATAATAATAATAATATTTATATTATTATATATATTATATATAATATATATTTATATTATATTATAATAATTATTATTATTATAATAATAAATAAATAATAAATAAATAAGAGTCTAATAAAAAAAACTTCACTCTAAACACTGCACTGAAAAAAATAAAAATAAACACTGCACTGAAATCCACCTGATGACATATTAGTTATCCAGTAGGGATGTGGATAGTCTGGAAGATGGACAGTTCTAAATTTTTAGGCTTTATTACTTGGTCTTAACAGAGATTTTTATTATGTATGGTACTTTAAAGTTTACATATTATTTAAATGATTTTCATTTGATCCTTTAAGGCAAGCAGGAAACATATCCCTAGCCCCATTTTATAGATAAAGCAACTGAGGCTCAGTGAGATTTAAAAATCTTGCCCCAAATCACACAAGCTTCTAAATAAACAAATATAAGTATTTCTCAATGGTTTGGGGGTCTGTATAATAATATATTATCAAGCCATGGTATAATAATAACTGACATTTATTGAGTGCTTACTGTGTGTCAAGGCACTACTGTAAGTAAGTTATGTAGTTCAACTTATTTAATATAAAATCATTCAGGAACTTGCTTTCATAAAAGTATTTTTGGCTTTTTTGCCTTTGCTCATCTTATAGATGAGTCCAGATTATTCACTTTCAAGGTTTTCTGGGCAAAAAGCATGATTGCCTTTCCAAAAAAGTAATTAATTATTCAAGAAAGACTGAAGCAAAGTTCTCCCTTTTTTTTCTTTTTGCCCTTGGTAGGATATTTTCTTTTTCTTTTTCTTTCTTTCTTTCTTTTTTTTTTTTTTTTGACCGTGCCACGCGGCATGAGGGATCTTAGTGCCCCAACCAGGGATGGAAGGCTTGCCCCCTGCAGTGGAAGTGTGGAGTCTTAACCACTGGCCCACCAGGGAAGTCCCAGATACAATATTTTCATACTCCCCATATAGTATCTTCTTTATTCAAGTATTTAAGTTGAACTTTTGCCTTCTTTTAGTGCATTGAAAAAGTTATTTATATACTCTCATATCAGATATATGTTTTTCAAACATTTTCTCCTGTCTGTGGTTTACGTGTTCATTTCTTTAATAGTGTCTTTTAAAGTGCAGAAATTTTTAACTTTGGAAAAGTCTAATTTATCCATTTTTTCTTTCATGCTTACATGCTTTTAAGTTCTAAGAGATTTTTTTTTGCCTAAGCCAGGATCACAAAGATTTTCCCCTATGAGTTTTTTCTAGAACCATAATGTATCTTTTTTAGCAGCTTTTAGGATTTTTTCTTTATCACTAGTCTTCAGCAATTTGATCATGATGTAACTTGATGTGGTTTTCTTCATACATGAGGTTGAGTGACTTTCTTGAATCCTTGGGTTTATAGTTTTCATCAAATTTGGAATTTCCATCTTTCATTTCAAATTTTTTTCTCTTCCATCCCTTTTCTGATAATCCAATTATGTGATTTTTGACCACTTAATGTGGTCAGTTGTCTCACAGGTCGCTGTGCCCTGTTCTTTTTCTAGTTTTATTTCTCTTTATTTATTGAAAGCACTTCACTTTAGTTTCTTTTTCTATGGCTGCTATGTCTACAATCTCTAAGACCTGCATCCTGTTCTAAAATCCTACCATAATCTACTTTTACTTGTTTATCACTTATTACTTATACATAATTTTCTAATCATTTTTATGTTTTTCACAGATGTCATCACAGGTGTTTCATTTACATTACTTCACATACTTTGGAACACAGTAGATTCAGCCAGATTTCGAAGCCAGAGAATTGGTTTTTAAATATTAGTCTCTGACTCGGTGTATGGTCTTGATCAAGTCTTTAGACCTCACTGAGCCTCAGTTTCTTCATCTATAAAATGGGAAGGAGTATGTCTACTGTCAGGTCTAGATATACGATATGTAAAGCACATGGCAGAGTGTCCAGCCTTGAGTAGGAAGGAATACTATGTCCAGTGCTAGTAATCTTAGTATTCATGCTCCCCTGTGATAGGCAAATCCTACAACAAAGAGTTTTATAAGTTAATTTCAGATCTCTGTGCCTCTAGCCGGACATCCGTGTCTGTAGATCCTCACAATAATTACAGTTAACCCAAAAAATGTCAGGGGGGGCTTACCTGGTGGCACAGTGGTTGGGAGTCCGCCTGCCGATGCAGGGGACACGGGTTCGTGCCCCGGTCCGGGAGGATCCCACATGCCACGGAGCGGCTGGGCCCGTGAGCCATGGCCGCTGAGCCTGCGTGTCCGGAGCCTGTGCTCAGCAGCGGGAGAGGCCGCAACAGTGAGAGGCCTGCATACCGCAAGAAAAAAAAAAATGTCAGGGACCTAAGACCTTATTTTTTCTTTTCCTTTCTTTCTGTCTTTAACCTTTTCCAATTTCCTGTTTGCAAGCATAAAATAGAGCCAGCGGGCTTCCCTGGTGGCTCAGTGGTTGAGAGTCCGCCTGCCGATGCAGAGGATGCGGGTTCGTGCCGCGGTCTGGGAAGATCCGCGGCTGGGCCCGTGAGCCATGAAAAAAAAAGAAAAAAATAGAGCCAGCATTTTCAGTCCGAATGTCTCCCCGCCCCCTCAAGCCTGGTAGAGGTGCTTCTCTGCACAAGCCTCCCTTCTGTTTACAAATTCCACCTCTGAGTTGTGCATAATAAACATTGGAGAGGCGGCTCAAAAGGACTGATGACGGATAGTGACTTTGAAAGCAATTCAGGTCGTGAACAGACGCGCATCTGGGAAGACACCTGTGAGCCTCAGCTTGAGAGAACAAGGCTTCACGTCAGAGATATGACACAAAACCCTGTTCAGTTGCTTCTGTTTCTTCCCCTCCGTCTTCAGCCTCCTGAGGACGAGGATGAGGTTTCTGTTCAGCTCACAGGGTCGTTTTGAGGGACATGTGTATGGAGGACAAAAAAAAAAAATCATTCCTTTTAAAGACAAGAGGATCACAGGCAGGAAAACTACAAGCATTATTTACGAGGGACTCATATGAAGAAATACCCAAGGTCTTCAGGACTATCTTTTAATCCTTTTTGCAAGTAATACTCCAGAAATGAAGCAAATGAAAGAAAGGGTCTTCATGAAGTGGGGTTGATGAACCTGTCTGCATCAGCATGGTCAGGGCAGTAATTAAAAATGCAGATCCTGGGGCTCCAGGCTGGACCTACATGTCAGAACTGCTGGGACTGGGCCTCAAACTGGCTGTAAACTCCCAGCTTTGATAATGCAAGCTTAGGAACTACTGTACTAAAGAATCATATCTGACTCCATTAGGAAGTGAACTCATGATTTAATTTTTTAATAAAATCAGTGCAAAAAAACCAGAAACTTAAAAGTAGATTAAGATCCATGGTCCCCTCAGTACCAAATACACCAGCAGTTTTTTTGTTTGTTTGTTTCGACATACAGGTAGCATGTTTTATTTATCACTACTGTGTGTTTTTTGTTTGCTTGTTTTTTTAATTTATTTTCTTTTTATTTATTTTTGGCTGCATTGGGTCTTTGTTGCTGAGCACGGGCTTTCTCTAGCTGTGGTGAGCAGGGGCTAGTCTTTGTTACTGTGCGCTGGCTTCTCATTGCGGTGGCTTCTCTTGTTGCAGCACACGGGCTCTAGGCGCACGGGCTTCAGTAATTGCAGTGCGTGGGCTCAGTAGTTGTGGCACACGGGCTTAGTTGCTCCACGGCATGTGGGATCTTCCCTGACCAGGGCTCGAACCCGTGTCCTCTGCATTGGCAGGCAGATTCTTAACCACTGCACCATCAGGGAAGCCCGTGGTTGTTGTTTTTTTTTAGTATAAATGTACATGGTTTCTCCCAATAAAAGAATTTTATTCACAAGCTAGTAATTATCACAAGAATTTAAATATCATCATGGTGCCATTTTCCACCTGATTGCCTAACAAATTTCAAGCTCGCCTATGTCAGCAGAATCAAATGTAAATGACACAGGAAGCACGTGTCTATATTTTACTTAACACATTGTCACAAGAAGGCTGTCTTCCTTCCTGAAGTTTTGCTCAGCACCCTCAAACGTTTTACCACCTGAAAATCATTTTGATCAATTTTACCATTGCGGGGAGTGAATTTCCACAGCAGAAATATTTTCAGTTTACAAAACTGAAGTAGCCGTATGTGTGTCTCCTTTTCACTGGGCCTAAGTTGACGACCGCTTTGACCAAGGGCACACACAAGTCCAAGTCCGCTGCTAGCTTGCCCAGTGGCCCTGACATACTCAGGCAGGAGTTACAACTCCACAGTGGGTCCTATGCTAGCACTGGGCAAATATTCTACTAGTATTGAAAATATTGCACAAGGTGTTAACTGTTGTTTCTTGACTAATTCTAGCATTAGAATCCAGCCAGTGGAAAAACTGTTTTCTGAACAAGGTTCTTGCGTCGATGTCTTTGGGAAAGCACCATTTCTGTATATGCAGATACTACCCAGCCCTGGTGGAATTATGCACGGCTTTTTTTTCTGGTCTTCTCTCGCTCTCATCCTTTACTCTCTCAACTCCCAACTAACAAGTGTGGAAGGAATGCTGGAATTAGCACATCGGTATTTAGTGACCCCTCGTGGAACCATTAGTTGAAATGTTGATGAAGAGATGATCGATAGAAGGATCAAACCAGCATCACCTGAACCCAGATCTGTCTTAGCATCACTGAAGCGGTGCCGCTGGACAGTTGGGCCTCCAGATACAGAGCTCACGTCACCCCCATAAGGCATCCCTACCAGGAAAAGATGAACCTGAATGTAGTGGACCCTGCAGAGTTAGTTCTATGTATGAGGAAGAGGTAGATAGAGCAGCAGGTTGTGAGCCACCACGAGGATGCAAACTCCAGCACGCAGAACATTCCACAGGACCACCACTCTGGATTTGATAACTCAGTGGCATGAAACAAACCTAAGCAGCGGCTGGGGGGCAGTTCCAGTAAAGATGACTTGAGAGAGACTCAACCATCCCATATAATGTGTGAAGCTTGTTTGAATCCTGGTTAGGACAAACCAACAGCAAGAAGGCATTTTTGAGACAGCTGGGGAAATTGATTACGGATTGGATGTTACATAAAACCACAGAATTATTGCTCATTTCGTTAGGTGTGATAATGACATCATGAGAAAATGTCTCCATGTTTTAAAGACACGTGCAGAGTATGTGGAGATGACACAGCATGTTTCAAGCCACGAGTTTCATTTCATTTCAAAGTATCAAATCCTTTATTTATAAAATGATTTGTCTTAAAACACCTAAAGTAGTTCAGTCAAGAAAACAATTTCTAGGGCTTCCCTGGTGGCGCAGTGGTTGAGCATCCGCTTGCCGATGCAGGGGACACGGGTTCGAGCCCTGGTCCAGGAAGATCCCACGTGCCGCAGAGCAACTGGGCCCGTGAGCCACAACAACTGTGCCTGCGCGTCCGGAGCCTGTGCTCCGCAACAAGAGAGGCCACGATAGGGAGAGGCCCGCGCACCGCGATGAAGAGTGGCCCCCGCTCGCCGCAACTGGAGAAAGCCCTCGCACAGAAACGAAGACTCAACGCAGCCAAATAAATAAATAAATAATAATTAAAAATGAACATCTGGTAAAAAAAAAAAAAAATTTAAGAAAAAGAAAACAATTTCTAAAGATAATTGGTGACTCTCGGGGGATGAGTATGGAGGTGTTCATTATACTCTTTATTTTTATATTTAGAAAGTTTTCATTAAAAATAGTTTTAATCTAAAAAAGTGATATCTGAGCCATCTGTTAAGGACTACCTAGTGTTTTCTTCCAGGTGGAAGTGATTTCTTCTTGCTGAGCTCACAAGACCTCTCTTCTGTATGTCACCTGCCTACCCTGATTGTTGTGACTTGAGTGTATGTCTCACCTCTTATCGTCCTCCGAGAACGGATGCCTTCCTTGTTTCATCTCTATGTCTTCGCTGTGTCTGACACAGTACACGGTTGACAGTGACTGAATGAACACAGGAATATAGTTTCTAAGAGCCAACACTGCAGCTGTTTCATGATCTCATGTGGGGGGAGCGATATGGGCAAAGGAGATGTAGCCTCATTCAAGTTGAGTTATCCTGAACTTGAGACTCGAAAAATAAGCTTCAATTCAAGTTCTTTGGCCTCTTCCTTAGTTTAGAGTCATAGGCCCATCACTGTACTCTCTAGGAAATGGGCATTGCACTAGTGGATTCGTGGGGGGGCAGGCCTTGGAATGCTTGGAAATAGGCAAATGTTCCACGAGGGCAGAAGGAACTCGCCAATGAGAGGCTGGCGTCTCATCACGACGCCCAACGCCCAAGATGGGCCCTGGGTCTGCACACAGGCTTACCTGTTCTGACTTGAAGCCACCCATCCATGTCTGGCAGGTTAAGTCAGAGGGTAGAGCTTTCGGCTAATAACATGGCAGTGTTTCCAGATCCCAGACTTAGGAACCAGTCAGAGGTGGGTGTAAGGCTGGCTCCGCAGCTCACCAGCTTGACATGGCTTCAAGGCTCAAGTCCATCTCATCTGTAGAAAGAAGGTAGCACTGCCTGTCTCACAGTTACTAAAGGAAATATTATTGTTGATTATTTGTATATGTGGAATAATAGTAAAATATTTATTAAACACTATGGGCCAGGCACTGTTCTAAGATGTGCCAGTAGCATGTAATAACTAATCTAATCCTTAACACACTCTGGGAGCAGGAACTGTTACCATCTGGAGACTAAGAGACAAAAATGTTAAGCAACTTACCCAAGGACACACAGGTCAAAAGTAGCAAAACCAGAATTCAGACCTCAGCATTCTTGTCAACGGTGCTCCGTGGTCTCACTCAAACAGGACAGTGTTCATGGGGCATCTGGCTCAGTATCTGGCACAGGGGGACTGCTTAACACATGACAGTACCTGCTATTTAAAAGAATAAACCAGAGTCGCAACATTGTAAATTAACTATACCTCAATTAAAAAAAATAAATTAAAAAAATTAAACCAGAGTCAAACTGATTTTTCTGTCATGCAGCCATGTGCATTCCAGGGTTGATTTCACGCAGAAGATTTTTTCCACCACATCATTCTCCTGCCTCTCAAATAACCTGCTTCTGGAGCAGCCAGTTCAGGTGGAGGGACTCAGAGCCATCAACACTTCCCGGGGCCACACGACAGCCCGCCATCCTCGGTGGCCTCTGTCCCCCACCTACCATCTCCACCACCACCCAGGCTCTCACCCCCAAAGGAAAGGTTAGGAAATCCCCAAGGACCCCAGTGGCAGCTTAGGGCACCATGAAGCTCTCCTTTGTCACCCAGTTCATCCTCTAGTTAGAATTTATTTAGCACCCTCTCTGCTCTCGTTCCTTTCTGACCCTCATCTTATTTGGCCGCATGACAACCATGTGACTTATGTACAAGCTGTTGGTCCTTGAACTCTATAAAACCTGTGTAGTTGTGCATTATGTGTCAACATCCCCAAACATTTTCCATGTGTTGAATTCGGACTTGAGCACGTCAGCTGGTGAATAAACTGCCACCCGCCTGCCAACAGCTCAGTCTTGGCAGGACAACCATTTTCATCTGGGTAATAGTGTTTGCACAACTGTTTTAATGTTTTGGTGCATTTGCCTCCTAATTTTACACAAGTAGTCATTGGAATTACGCCTGTAATCATGGGTAAGTGCATAATTAAAAGACATCTGTGAAAGGCTAAAAATAGACAAAGATGTGCCAAATAGGCAAGACATAATTGACACGTTATTAGTTTTTGTTTAAAAACATGCTAAAAATATGGCATTCCATAAAGCCAGGATCAGGATGAAGGAATCGCACCCATAGGGCATTGCAAGCAGAAAAGTGCACTGAAACCTGGTTTAATTTCCACAGACACAGAACTGCCCCTTCACCCCCAAACAGGAAAGTCCGTTGTTTGGCGTTTTTTGGCATTCACCTTTGAGTATGTTTTCTCAGGAAGTCTTTATATATGAAAACGAGGAGTAGTTTCATACTTCCCAATTTTATAGGTCAGGAGACTGAGCCTAGGTGATGAGGTGATTTGCCCAGGTTCGCACAGTCAATTCGTGGCTTGCTTCTGAGCCCAGCTTGCTTGGACCACCCACTCCCCCCAGAACCAGGGAGGAGGGAGATGGCTGTATGAGGCTCTGCCTGGAATTCCAGACCTCCCCCGTCCAGCAGCTCCCTGGAGGCTTTTCCTCCCAGCAGGAGGGTTTTGGAGGCAGGTGCAGCCTCCACAGAGGAGAGGACTGTGTGTCTGAGCCTGAGCTGTGGGCCCAGGGGATAGAGCCCCAGGCAGGGCATCCATGTACCTGCTTTGGGCAGGGAGGTCGGGGGCAGCGTGGGGGCTGAGAACCCCCTCCAGCACCTGGCTCTGTCACCTTCAGTGTGACCTTAACAAGCCACCTTGCCACTCCATCCTCAGCTGTGAAATGAGAATACAATAAGTCCCCTACATACGAACCGTCAAGCTATGTACTTTCAAAGACACGAACGTGCCCCTGTATGCCAGCTGTTGTACTGTACTACTGTACTTTTCAAGGTACTGTACTGTAAGATTTAAAATGTTTATTTTTTGTGTTTGTTTTTTATGTATTATTTGTGTGAAAAGCATTATATACCTATTACAGTACAGTGCTATATAGCCGACTGTGTTAGTTGGGTACCTAGGCTGTTTTGGACTTATGACAGCGCTCTCGGAAAGGAACTCGTTCGTGTGTAGGGGACTTACTGTAATTGTAACCACCCTATGGATGCTACATGAATATTGAATGAATCATATATGTCAAGTGCTTTCAACCTGTGAAATGCTGGCCACTGTAAATAAAGGCTTTCCAGTTTCTCTATTTTTAGTTACTGCCTCTGCCACATCCCCTGCCAGGCTGAGGCTGTGTTTCAGGGGTTTTTTTTGTTTTTTTGTTTTTTGTTTTTTGCGGTACGCGGGCCTCTCACTGTTGTGGCCTCTCCCGTTGCGGAGCACAGGCTCCAGACGCACAGGCTCAGTGGCCATGGCTCACGGGCCCAGCCGCTCCGCGGCATGTGGGATCTTCCCGGACCGGGGCACAAACCTTTGTTCCCCGCATCGGCAGGCGGGCTCTCAACCACTGCGCCACCAGGGAAGCCCCTGTTTCAGGTTTTAAGCGTCTCCCCGGGGGCCTACATTGATCTCCCTGCTCTGGTCAAGGTGGGCAGGGGCGTCTAATTCATTTCAAATAAACAAGCAGAGGTCGCCTCCCCCAACATCCCCTCCTCTTTCTAACCCCTACCCCCTGCACTACACACACACACACACACACACACACACACACAAGCACACACACGGGTGCATTCACATGCTTGCTCTGTCATGCACTCACAGACACACGCGGGTGCACTCTCTCTCTCTCTCTCACACACACACACACACACACACACACACACACACACAATTCACATCATTCTCCCATCCATCCCTCACCGCTGGGAGGAGGCCAGTGCCCTCTAAGTGCAGCAAAGCCCCTTGAACACCCAGGGAGCCGCACGTGTTGCCTTGGGCTTCTGCGTGGACACTGCGTTTGTTTCCTGGCTCCACCCAGCCTGAAACTGCTAAAATATCACAGCGAGGTGGCAGCCCAAGCACGGGGACACAGCTCTGCTTGTCACATGGCTTCCTGGGTAACTCAGGCTCCAGTCAGAGCCTCTGTGGTGGAGGGACCCTAGAGAACCGATGTGTCTATAAAACCCATGGAAAAGCATCTGCATACACACTGCTCAGGAGTCAAAGGACGAGGAAGTGTAAGTAGTGGTGATTTAATCTGAGGAATTTTACTTCCTGTCAAGTTATGTAGATGTTCAGTTCTGCTATTTAAGTGAACATAAAGGTCTGACCAGGAAGTTTAAAATTGGTGGCGGTATGGTTGATGCTTGCTTCATTGCGCCAGGAGGCTGGGAGAGGGAGGAAAGGCCTGAGGTCCAGACAGCCATTCTCCAGAGCTGGGGCTGACCCGGGTCCAGGCCTTATGCCCGCTCTGGTCCCCGGCAAGTCATTCACATCTCTTTTCATTTTCTGCTTGTACCAATAAAATTATGCTTCCTGTTAAAGGATTCAAGGAATATATAAAATCATAAGAAAGAAGGTAAAAGTCACACGAGGTCTCATTACTTGAGATAAACAATATTAACACTAGGAAATATCTTTTTGGAGTCCTGCTTTGCATTAACACCCACACACGCACTTTTTTCTTTTTTTTTCGGGGGGGGGATTTTTTTTTTTTTTTTGCGGTACGCGGGCTTCTCACTGCCGTGGCCTCTCGCGTTGCGGAGCACAGGCTCCGGACGCGCAGGCTCAGCGGCCATGGCTCACGGGCCCAGCCGCTCCGCGGCATGTGGGATCTTCCCGGACTGGGGCACGAACCCGTGTCCCCTGCATCGGCAGGCGGACTCTCAACCACTGCGCCACCAGGGAAGCCCCAACACACGCACTTTTTAAAATTTGCTTTTTTTTCTGTTGGGTGTGGGCATGCTTCCTCCCTTCCTTCTGTCTCTACCTCCTCCACCAATCACCAAAGTGAACACCTTCGTGTTTATCCTCCCAAACCTATTTCCATGTAATATAAAAACACGTGCATGTGCCTACATAGGGGTTTCTTGTCTCATTCTTTGGTTTTTCCGAATATGGGGCAGCCTCACTTCTTCACATCCTGCTTTTCTCACATTTCTCAACATTGCTGTGTTGTAGCAATTCCTCTTAGCCTCGCTGGTAGAGATCTAACATGTTCTTTCAGATAGATGCATAATATTTTAGAGACTTTTAAAGTGCAGGTTTACTCAACAATTCCCCAGTTGGTGAGCAGTTACAAAGTTTCTTTTGTTTTGTTTTTTGTTGCTACAACTATTGTGGCAATAAACGTGTTTGTATCTCATATATTCCTATATAAGGATGTCTTAGTACACAGTGAGATCCTTGGAAGTGGGATTGTAAATCGAAAGGTATGTGTAGTTTTTCATTTTAATAGAACTTGAGAGATTGCTTTCTACAAGTTTGGCAATATTTCATATTTTATTTGTTCAATATTTATTAAGCACTTACTCTGTGCCAGGCACTGTTTTAGCAATTTGGATTAACAATGTATAATGCAAAGATCCCAGACCTCACAGAGGTTTCATCTTAGAAATGGAGTGGGACAGAACAGATGAAATAACAATAATAAATACTTTTGTACCAGAAATGTAAGAAAACACAATTTTCCTTTTCTTTACCATCAACAATTGGTATTACCATTCCTCTTTTTTTTTTTTTAACATCTTTATTGGGGTGTAATTGCTTTACAATGGTATGTTAGTTTCTGCTTTATAACAAAGTGAATCAGTTATACATATACATGTGTTCCCATATCTCTTCCCTCTACCATTCCTCTTATATATTTCCCCATCTTATTGATGCAGCGTTCTTGTTACTTTGATTTGCATTTTCCAATTGGTAAGTAATTTCAACATTTTTCACAGGCCTAATTAGTGATTTGGATTTGTGTTGGATGGATTGTCTATAATTTTTACTCATTTTTCTATCAAGTAGATTATATGCTAAACCTACACTTCTTGCCAAATTTCACGACCCCTGTGTATAAGTGGACATCTGTTTGCCATATGCTTTGCAAATCTCTTCCCAACATATTGCTTATCTTCATGATGGTTTCGTTTACTGTGTAGTACCTTTGACATTTATGAATCTGTCCTTTTGTTATGAATATGTCTTTTTGTCCTCTCTCAGCTTCTAGCTATTCCATCTTTATCGTTATCTCCAAGCTCTGGGTCATAGGTATGGTCTCCTAAATTTTCTTCCAATTAAAATTTTTTAATTTTTAATATATTTTTTCAATACACCTGGAATTTATTTTTTTTAATGTGGTGTGAGATTGGCATCCAATTGTATTTTGTTCTAGGTAGATAGCTATTTCCCCAATACCTTTTATTAAAATAAACCCTCAGTTCTCCACTGAATTAAAATGCCACTGTTTTCATATATGCAGTTTCCATATGTACTGGAATCTGTTTGCATTCTTATTACTATGCGTCACTGATGATATGTCTATTCCTATTCCACTTTCATGCTGGTTTGATTTTACTCTCCTTTTTCTTAATTTTAAAGCTAGGGTAGGACTTTATTTGGTCATAGAAACCTTCAGATAATGTTATCCAATTAAAAATTGTAATTATTGAAAGTACATTTAACTTATATTGGGAACAACAAATAAGTCATAATCAAGAAAGAGAAGAGATGAAAATAATTACAAAACAATACGATGTAAAACTTCATGGTAAATTGGAAATGGAGAGGAAATCAAAGATGTCCTATAAATCATATAAATTATGAAAGTGGTGCAAGAAAGAGGAAAAGTGGCAACAAATTCCTGTGGAAGAAACTGGAAATTTATTTAGAGATGTACTATTTAAAAGGGTCCCAGGAACAGATGACTTACCAGCTGAGTTCCATGTAGTCTTTAAAGAAGAGATAATCCCAATGTTAGTAAACGATTCAAGATCATAGGAAGAAAGACGAAGAGATCCCCGGTATGTTATGAAGCCAGAATCATCTTAATATTAATTCCTTATAGACCAATCACGCTCAGGAATATAGATTTTCATTCAAAATACAATATTAGCAAATAGGACCCATCCGTGTATCAAAAAGACTAAGGCACTGTAACCAAATAGCTTTGTTTGTTTGTTTGTTTTTGTTTTTGTTTTTTCGCGGTACGCGGGCCTCTCACTGCTGTGGCCTCTCCCGTTGCGGAGCACAGGCTCCGGACGCGCAGGCTCAGCGGCCATGGCTCACAGGCCCAGCCGCTCCGTGGCATGTGGGATCCTCCCGGACCGGGGCACGAACCCGCGTCCCCTGCATCAGCAGGCGGACTCTCAACCACTGCGCCACCAGGGAAGCCCCCAAATAGCTTTTATTCCAGAATGCAAGGATGTTTCAGTAGCAGAAAATTGATCCACATAACTCATTACATCAACAAGTTAAAGAAGAAAATTATCATATAAATAGATATTAAATAGTCACCTGATAAAATTCAGCAGCACTTCCTAGTACAACCCCATAATCCGTTATCCAAAATGTGGGTAAGTGTGGTGGTCTAGTGTCCGCCAGGGCTCCACGGTTGGCTCTGCATTGCTTAACTCTTTGACCCGGAACCAGCTGCTTAACATCTCAGACCTCCTACTTGCACTTATTTTAGAGAGACCTGAAAGGATGATACAAGATAGGTGAAGTTCTTGGTCACGCGTAAGCGCTCCTTGAACAGCCGGCCCTGGAATGGGGGTGGTGGTGAAGTGGTGATGCTCTTGGCTGTGGTCTCCAGGGTCTTTCCCACATCTGTCATTTGAAGATTCTTTACCCAAGAAAAATCTTGTTCGTACTTCACTCACCTCTCAAGAAGATTCCCCGATATTGTTGAAAAGTTGGCATTAGATGCCTGTACTATCTTTGTGACCTAAATTACAGCATCTCGCCTGAAAATCTGAGCTGGAAAGAACCTCAGAATGTTCTAACATGGGCCAAGAGAGGGAATGTGACTTTCCCAAGTGAAGACTGAAACCCAGACCACCAGACGCGTTGGTCAGCCTCTTTCTAGACGGCAACGCTCCTACCCCCAGGGGCCTGGGATCCACCCTGACGGTTTCTGGCAGTTTCCTCAGGCCAGACCACCTCTGTGTCCTAAACCCAGGAGTCTCTCCTCGCTGGGCCACTTCTTCCTGCTCTGGGAAAAAAGATGGAGGCAAGCTTAGCCCACCCAAGCCCCTTCTGACCCCATGTTCTGACTTTGACCTTCTCTGCCCCCCTGCTTCCCCACCTTTCTAATAGGCAACAGGAAGGGGTTTGGGGACGCTCTTGTGCACAGAGGCTCTGAAAACCTACTCACATCGCCAATCTGCTGTGTGCTCTCTGACAGGATGGGAGTGGTAAGCAGCAAAAGGCAGGTCAAGGAGAAGGGGAAGGGCAGATGGAGCCCCGAGAAGGCCAGCACCCAGGGCAAAGAGGCCCCACCACTGCCGCCCCTGGTGAGTGGCTGCTGTGCGCAGCTGGAGGGGTGGGAGAGGGGCGCACAGAGCTCCCCCACGCGGCTCAGGGGCTGCTGCTCGTCTCCAGCCAGCACCAGCGCCATCTCTAGACAACGCGGGGCACCAACAAGTAGGCCCCTCCCACTGCCACCATGACCCACGTTGCAGTGGTGGCATAGTACCAAGCTTAGCAGCCAGATTGCTGAGCTTAAATCTACGAGCGGTGTGCTTCCAGGTAGGTTACTTAACTCCTATGGGCCTCAGTGTCCGCATCTGTAAAATGGGTACAGTAAGAATGCCTTTCTGATGGGGACGTGACCATACGCAGGTGTGTAAGGCACAGGACCGGGCCTAGGGGGCTCCCGGTAATTCTTAGCCAGTTTTCAATGCACACGGGCAGCCTTGAAGAGGAAAGGAAATAAAAAATGTCAACTTGAAGAAAGGGTGGGGCGGGGGTGGGGTCTGGGGCATTTAGCAACATCTGCTGCCCCCACCCCCCTGCCCAGAAGCTCCTGATGGTCATTGTCCCTTTCGTGGCACTGCTGCTGGCATTCCAAGCAGCTTGCCGTCCTGGGATAAGGCAGCCTAGGACTGGAGGGGCCCTCTTCTCCGCAGCAGGCCCTCAAGTTCTCATGGAGCCTGTCATGCAGTTCTGGTCTGTTCACAAAATGGTTGGCACCCTTTGACGGTAGCATTCCCAAAGAGGCACTTTTAAATGATGATGTTCGTGTCTCCCCCACCCGGCCACCTACCCCCTTTTGGTCTGGGGCAGTTGGGAGTCATGCCCGGGTCCCCCAACCCTCACCAGCACATTTGACTGGCCATTGCTTTATTCTGACAGTGACCTGATGGGGGAGGGGAGGGGGGATTGCCAATCCTGTTTCTTAGAGAAATCTTATTTATCCGTGTCCCAATTTAGTGCAGGGCTTGGCAGGTAGCAATGAAATGTTTGTTGAATGAATGAATGATCGACTGGGAAAACGCCAACTTCGACTGTGTTCGGTATATGCTAATAAGTAGTAGAGTCTGGAAGGTTTTAAACTTTTTTAAAAGTCACATCATATTGATTAATTATGGAAAAAAATCGTAAATACTCATTATTCCACTGCCCAATGATACCTGGTGTTAGCACTTCAGAGCTCCTGCCTCCAGACCCCTTTTCTGTGGGTTATTTGTATTACATGTTTATATTGTCAATGGAACCACGCTATACATGCCATTTTGCAAAATCCTACTGCAAAATTGTGTTCAGTAAATATGGAATACAAAAAGAATATTTGGGGACTTCCCTGGCAGCCCCAGTGGTTAAGACTCCATGCTCCCAATGCAGGGGGCACGGGTTCGATCCCTGGTGGGGGAATCCCACATGCTGCGTGGCCAAAAAAAAAAAAAATTTGTAACGCATATGTCAAGTTGAACAAAGAATAGAAATGAAGAGCCAGCACAGCTCTGTCATATTCAGAAGTAGAAGGTGATCGGTTGAGACTGTCTGCTGCCCCCAGTCTATCCTCGTCACCCCAGGCCCCACTGTCCTGAGAGTGTTTATCGTTGCTTAGCTTCGCTTTTTCGGTGTGATCACATATGGATATGTTTCTAAACACCCTTCAGTTTGACTTTACCTGTTGTGAACTTTAAATCCGTTGAATCAGACAGCGCGTATTCGTCTGAGACGTGGGTTTTGGATCTCCATTACGTTTGTGGGTTTTATCCACGGGGATGCCTGGGGCTGTAGCCCCGAACTCGCCCCGGGTTTCGTTGCATGACTCGCTCCAGTTTGTCTCTTCGTCTGTCTTTGGTCAAAGGGTGATTTCCACACTTCAACGATTTTTATTTTTTTAATTTTTTTTCTGGGAGCCTTCCGGTGCAAAGGTTTCTCTACAGGGTACATACCTGGGAATACATCTGTTGAGTTTGAGGGAAATACGCTTTTAAAATAATTTCCCTTGAGAGCAAATACTCTTTTGCAATTTCTCTTCTAAAGAAGAACCAGGATTTTAACCTGGGTGATACGGCTTCCTCCCACAGTTCCACAGCTTCCTCTTACGAAGTTGAGGCATCCCCACGTACCCCTCCTCCGGCCACACGTGTAGTTGGGCAGGCGGTCCCGGCTTGTGGGACGTGGCACTGGCACCTGGGGCCTGAGGCAGCACGTGTAGAATTTACCTGTGCAGCCTCCTGGGCCAGCAGAGAGGCTCCCCCAGACCCTCCAGCTGGCACGGAGCAGTCTCACCCCTCCTGCCCTGCCCAGGCCTCGGGGCCGTGACCTAACACAGAGCACGTGCATTTCCGCTCCAGGTCGTGTTTAACCACCTGGCTCCACCCCCTCCTGACACCAGGCACCCGGACCAAGGTAAGAAGGGGCTGCTTCGGCAGCTGAGGCTCCCCTGGCCACATCCTCCGGGCCCCGGCTTCGTGCAGTTGGAACAGGGGCCGAGGTAGGAGCAGCTTCCTGGGGAAGATGGGCCCTCGAGGGTCAGAGAGGAGGAGGCCTGGGGGAGGCTGAGTGAGGTGCCCTAGGCTTCACCTGCCCTTGGGGGTTGTCCCTCCAGGAGCCAAGCACCAGCTCATTTAGTGCCTGGGTGGGCTTTTTTTTTTTTTTTTGAAGACTTTACAAACTACGAATGAGCACCAAAGGAGTTACAGCAAATACAAACAGCATCGTCAAACCCAGGCTTTCAAAAATTCTAGCTCCCAACCTCCAAGGGCGAAGGCCGATGGCTCTGCATCCCAGCCCGTGCTCTGTTCCATATGGAGTTTCCCATATCTAGTTTCCCAGCCCACTTTCAAAGGCTCCCTGCCGGCCTTCTAACCACCCCTGGTCTCTGCTTCCACTCTGAGGGGCCGGACTGTGGAGGTGACATAATGAATGACCTCGGCCCTCTGACATAATGAATGACCTCGGGGGTTCAGGCCGGGGCAGGGGCTCACAGGATGGGGCTTCCAGGAGAGCTGTGCCCCAGCATCCTCATAACCCACCTGCATCCAGCACCGGGAGGCCTCAGGCATTAGAGCACTCACAGGACTGCACTGAACAAACAACCCAGAGCCCAGCTCTGCCCCAGGACTGCGGAGGATGCAAAACTAATTACAATGGGGCCCCTCCTCGAAGGAGCTCAGAGTCTGTCAGTCAAGAGCTGGAACCCAGTTAGTGGCCTCACCTGGTGCCTGGTGTTTCTTATCCGTGCTGAGGATCACGGTTAATTACCGTTAGGGGAGATCCTTACTTCCTGCCGGGGGCTTCACATCTCCAGGAAGGAAGCGCAGGAGAAGGAAGTAAAACCAACTGCCTTTGGCACAAGACCTTGAATCTCAGAACCGGAGGAGGCCTCTGTCATCTATTCCAGCCCCCCTTCCCGCCGAGGGGAGGTGAACAGCCAAACTCTGGTGACAAAGCTGAGTCATCTACTTCTGGGGACGCTAAGTGGTCTCCAGGTGACCTTTTTCAGGGCGGGGGGTCTTCGCTCCCCAGAGCTGTGCAGAAAAGCAGTGGTCATTGGAAAGATGATAAGCCAAGCTCCGGAGCCCACTCCGTTCCAGGGACCAGCAGCTCGTCTGGGTACTGCCAGCCAGAGCACTGTGACAGGGCCTTGGGTACCGTTACAGGTCAAAGTTACAGCTGCTATGTTCCGAGACCACTACTCCCCTTGGAACAGAGGCAGGGAGGGCAGGGGGAGAAGGGGAAGAGAGGGGAGGGTCATGGCCCCCGAAGTGATAAGGGATGGTTCCCAGACGTGGGTCTGCGTCCCTCAGGTCCACACAGCCCATCTCCCTAGATCTTTGGGATTTTTCCAGCCCCTACCATCGCTCTAGCAGCCCAAGCAGTGACCATCTCTTCCCTGTTCACCCTAGAGGAACACTTCGTGGTGGCCCTGTATGACTACAAAGCCGTGAACGACCGGGACCTGCAGATGCTGAAGGGGGAGAAGCTGCAGATCCTGAAGGAGTAAGTGTCCCGGACACCGTCCCTGTGACTGCAGGACCCCACCCCCCGCCCACCTACCTTTCCCCCAACCCACTGCCCTGCGCGGCTGCCTTCCAGAATACCTTCTCCAGTGCCCTGCCCCCCAGCCCAGCCCAGTCACTCAGTAGTAGGGGTTCGTATTCACTACCTCCTACTCTGCTGTCAAAACCCTACTCTTCCTTCAAAACCCACCTTTAACGTCACCTCCTCCATGAAGCCCTCCTGATGCCCACAACGCTTGCCTGGCTGCTGCATCATAGCTCTGGGCTGGAGTCTGTTGTGTCCAGATTTGTCTCCCTTGCCAGACAAGATCTCACATGAGACCATACCCGTGAATTCAGCTTTAGAGTATCCAGAGTTTCTTCTCAGAAACTGCTCTAAAGCTACTCTCTCTCACGTCGGGCTTGTCCTGTGGAGGCTGAGGGCTCCTTTATTTCTTGATGTTCTGCGATAACGTGTGAAGGCCCTGACCTTTTGACCATCTGTGGGCTCCGGTTGGTCCTCTCCTCTGCAGCCCTCTTTGTTTCTGTCTTTCCCGTCCAGTCCAAATTCACTCCCCAAACCCTATACGTGTCCCATTAATCGAGAGGAAGGCAGCTCACCAGAGGACTGGGGCCCTCGTGAGTGGATCAGGCTATGGAGACAAACCTCCCCTGGAGGCTGCGTTGTTCCCTTTCCTCCCCTGGGCCAGGAGCATCTTGGGCCCATCGGATGCTGGCGAGTTGGAATGACCTGGACACCCCGCATCACTGAGCCCCTGGCCCCAGTTCCCTCCCCTCTGCCCGGCCACCTGCCTCTCGAATCCTCTGCCTCCCAGGGGTGAGATGCTGTGGGCTGTGAGCTGCCCAGAGAGGCCTGTGGGAGCCGCTACCTGTTTTGTTTTTCTTTCCCACCTAGAGCTGGAGACTGGTGGTTGGCCAAGTCTCTCATCACAGGAAGAGAAGGCTACGTGCCCAGCAACTTTGTGACCCGAATAGAGACCCTGGAAGTGGAAAAGTAGGTGGACAGAAGGCCCCTCAGAGCAGAGGCATGTGCTGGCTGCTTCTAGTCTGTGCAGGGCAGAGCCAGAAAGTAGCTAAAGAGCAGAGCAGGGTGTGAACCCGGCACAGAGTGGGCAGGAGAGGGGTGGGGACTTGGTGCCGCTGGGAAAGGCTTGTCTAATGTCCCAGCAACGTTTAAATCTCTGTGTGACACTGAAGGTGTCACTCAGGGAGCCCATCTCACCCTTCCCATCTGTAAAATGGGAGCTGCCCATTTCCTGGTTAACCTGATAGAGACAACCCCATGTCCCACTGCCTTGATCAGCCACCCCCCTCCCCTGCCTCCAGGACAGGACTCAGGGCTTGCACCTCGGGGGACTCACAGGATGGGGGCCTTAGGGGACAGCTCCGCCCCAGCATCCTCATAACCCACCTGCACACGGCACCAGCCAGGGCCTCGAGCATTAGTGCCCTGAGCAAACAGAGCCAGAGCCCCAGCTCTGCCCAGGACTGGGGAGGATGCAAAACCCATTATGACGTGACCCCTGCCCTGAAGGAGCTCAGAGTCTGTCAAACTCCCGAGCTGGCACGGGTCTGCCGCCTCGTCTAGTGTTCCCATCCAGCGATGCTTGCCCCCAGGAGGGCCTCTTGCCCAGCACGCCCAGCCCTGTGCCTGTCCCTGGACCAGTGTGGGGCGGGCACATCCACCCTGACCAGCCCATGCTCAAGGGGCACTAGAGACCCACCCCCAAGGAGGGTGGGTTGTGAGGGAAGATGTCAGGTACATTCTCCCGGAGCAAAATTAACAAAGGGCACCAAATACTGCTCTCCTTTCATTTCAAGAAAACACCAAGTCCATCGCTGACAGCAGGGAAAGGGACCGAGGGGTATTTCATGTATCAAAATGTGGGGGCTCAGCTCAGGGTTAAGTTGGCAACAGGAACACATTTTATCTCTGGAGGGAAGGGACTTGGGTGACAATATCCCCGGGAGCGTGGCCACTCTCTGAGGTCTGTCTGCCTTTGTGTTTTTCTTTTCCAGGTGGTTCTTTAGATCAATTGGCCGGAGAGATGCCGAGAGGCAGCTTCTGGCTCCAATCAATAAGGCCGGCTCCTTTCTTATCAGAGAGAGCGGAACCAGCAAAGGTAAGCCTGGGCCTCTGCTGCCCTCCCTGTGCAGCCCGGGAGCCCCACCTGCAGCCTTGCTTCTGGGAGTTGGGAGGGGGCCAGGGTGTGGGGTGCTAGGCAGGAGAACCTGGCAGCGTTCCCCCCGGGGGGTCCCTCCCACATCAGGCCAGCCAGGACAGCCCATGGGTATCCGGTAACTGAGCGTGAGGCTGTACACATGGACAGTTCTCCCAGGGCCCCGCTGGAAATGTGCCCAGCACGAGAGCTGCTCCCATCTCGGGCTGGTCTCGCACTGCCTCGGTCAGCAGGGGTGCTGAGGCTGGTGAGGGCAGAAGAGGGGGTGTGACCCAGGGCCATGTCTGGAATCAAAGGATTTGGGAGCTGAAAGAATCCTTAGAGATAATCTCAGCTAGAGGCTGTGACTCAGACACTTCCAAGAGCCCGTGAGGTATAAGTTTGTGATATACAAGGAGGGGCAGTGATCACTGAGATCTGGGGGACACACAGATTCAAACCCACTGACCGAGCAGAACGTTTCTGCCACCACCCTCAGGCCACTGCGTTTTCTCTTTCTCTGTCTTTAGTTTTCTCTCTGTCTTTCCTCCTCAAAGTTCTTTCTGCTATAAAGTATAAAACACATCTAAAAATTGCATAAATTATAAATGAGTGCATAATTATAAACATAGAGTCACGCTAAGTAAACACCTGTGTAACCACAAGAGCGAGAACATTCCACACACCCAAAGCCCCTCTCCCTGCCCCACCGGTGCCCCTTTCTGATTCACCTCCTCACCCGCCAGAGAAGCCACCACTGTCCTGACTTGGATGGAAATCCTTCCTTATCTTTCTTTATAGTTTTGCCACCCATGTTTTGTCTGTTTTTCACCTTTATACAAATGGAATCATACTATTTTAGTTTTTGTGTGTGTCCTATTCCTTTCACTCAACACTGTAAGATTCTGTATTTGTTTGCCAGGCCTTCTGAGGCAAAGTACCAGGAACTGGGGGACTTAAAC
This sequence comes from Lipotes vexillifer, assembly GCF_000442215.2. NCBI lineage: Eukaryota > Metazoa > Chordata > Mammalia > Artiodactyla > Lipotidae > Lipotes > Lipotes vexillifer. The sequence continues at coordinate 768,932 of NW_006798803.1, read as the reverse complement.
AACAGAAATGTGTTTTCCCACAGTTCTGGAGGCTAGAAATCTGAGATCAAGGTGTGGGCAGGGTTGGTTGCTCCTGAGGCCTCTCTCCCTGGCTTGCAGGTGGCCGTCTTCTCCCTGTGTCCTCACTCGGTCGTCCCTCTGTGTGTGTCTGTGTCCTCATCCTCTCTTCTTATAAGGACACCAGTCATATTGGATCAAGGCCCACCCCAATGACCTCATTTTAATGTAATCACCTCTTCAAAGACCCTATTTCCAAAGATAGTCACATTCTGATGTACTGGGGGTTAGGACTTCAGCACAGGAATTTGTGGGGAGGGGGGGACACAATTCAGCCCATAACAGACTCACTCGTGTTGTTAAGGATAGCAACAGTTCGCTTTGACTGCTATACGGAATCTAGTATATGAATATTCCATAAGTTATTGCTGTTTCTCCATGCTGACGTTGGTGGACTTGGGGTTGTTTCGAGTTTGGGTCTGTTATGAACGTGCTGCTATGAACCTTGTTATTATATATGCTTCCTGGTACACGTTTGCCACTAGTCTTCCATCTTTGAGGTACTGGGCCAATACCCCCATTTGAAAGATGAGAAAACTGACTCCCTGAGGGAAGAAGTGACTCATTCAAGACCAACAGTGAACAAGCGTCAGGGCCCAGATCATCTGAGGGGCACCAAAAATCTTCACAAGCTCTAAAACGTGTCAAACTGGCCTAACCTGGGTGGATGGAGGGGAGTTTCCCAAGCAGGGTGAAGAAAGCCTTTGTTATCAGGACACTGCACAGAGGGACCTGTTACAGGAGAGGAGGTGGCAGCAGCGACATCAGAGGTGAAGGGGAGAGAGGGTGGCTGGGCTGTGAGCCTGGCCCCCTGTGTTGGGGCAAAGAGAAAAGACAGGGCTTTCCTGGTGGGAGCACCACCCCCTCCCCTGCCCGCTGGCTTACCCTTCAGCTCCATCCATGGCTTGAGAACTGCAGTGAGTGGAAACACTAAAGCAGCAAAAGCTGGACAAAGAGAGCTGCTTACAACCCACTGGAGGCTCAGGGGAGCTCCCACAGCTCACTGCCCCTCAAAGGGTCAGAACCAGGTGGGGGAGGTGGAGGGATGCAATGGTGCGTTGGGGTGCTCTGTGCAGAATTTCCAGAAATGCACCCATGGATGCATTAAATTATATACACATGCATATTAGGATATTGCCACTACTCCATTTGAATAGCAGTGCACCTATGTCCAAGAAACAATATGGGAATCATTAGAGATGACATAAGTGTTTTGTTTGCTGTAGAATATTTCAAATGCATACGGAAGTAAAGCGAAGAGTATAATGGAGCCCCTGTACCCAACACCCAGCTTCAACAATAATCAACCCAGCTAATCTCGTTTTGTGTATATCACCACCCACCACTCTTACTTTGAAGCAAATCCCAGACATCACGTCATTTCACCTGGAAATGATGTTTTAATTGTTGCCTATTGCTAAGGGACCCCCTGGAGGGAAAGGGCGTCCCCAACCTCAGTGTGAAGGAGGAAGGGGTCTCTAAGGGTGGTGGCTGTCTCCTCCTGTCCTTGCCCCCCTCCTCAGCTAGTCCAGGCTGGGATTGGCCAGATGGAGCTGAGGCTTCGGGACGCCACGCACATAGACACATCCCTGCATACACATGCGCACACTCCACCGAACTCCAAAGCATCTGGAGGCCACAGACAGAGGATGGGAGATGGGGAAGGAACACTGCCCCCAGAAGCCAGGGAGCGAGTTCTAGCCCCGAGAGGCCTCCAGGACATCCCTTAGCTTCTCAAGCTTCATTTAATTGGTATCTGTGTGAGGACTGACTAGTTTCCCAGTTCAAGGGCAGGTGGTCCTTACAGTGTTAAGAAATCTCAATCTCTGGGAGCCCAGCCTTGCCTATGCCCAGCGCAGCCCACACACAGCGTGGAGACAGGACAAGGGGATCCGGATTTTGTGAACCGCAAGGACTGAAGTCCCCTTTAAGAGGAAGGAATGCCAGGTTGTACATAGATATTCAGGACAGTCCCTAGGAGGAGCCCACACTAGAGAGAGGCCCTAAATCCGAGCCTCTGCTGCCCTGCTGGAGGAAAGCCCGGTCTCCTTGGCTGATCTAGAGGATTTGCAAGCCGGGTGCAGCGGAGGGAATGGGGAGAACAGCTCCTTTCCTCACTAGGGTGATGCGCGGTTGAATGGACTCACTAGAGCCACTTTCTGGTTCCTGAGATACCGGGGCACGTTGCACCCACCCGGGGCGAAGTCGGGGCCACAGTTTGCCGTGTGCGGGCGGGGCTGGGGTCCGGAGCGTGGAGCGGGCTGTGGCGGAGGCAGGGCGCGCTGCGGGGCGCAAGGCTTCTCCGCATCCTTTTGCAGGTGGGCAATAAGAGAGGCGCAATGGCCAAGGGTTAGGGGAGAAGGGGTTTGAGCTGGGCTGATGGTCTGATGGGGGAGGAAAGACGCCTGAAGACAAACACCGCAGAGCAAAATCAAGCGCCCACACCCAGGACAAGAGGTGTCCAAGCCTGACACCTGGCGGGGAAGGGTGGTACTGCTCGAGGTAGGCGAGCCCTTAGGAAGGGCACGGGAGCCCCCAAGCCTGCCGCTGGCCAGCGGAGGGCCCTGGGGCAAAGCGACATCCCCCTTCTGGGCCTCAGCTTCCTCATCTTCCAAATAAGAGTGGAGGAGTGTGGTGCCCAGAGAGCTGGACAGAGGCGCTTTATAAAAACCATCAAGTTCGTGGAATGTTTTTCAGCTGAAAACGTGCGATCTAAATTGCTCTTAACCCTTGGCATCTGCTACATTCACCTAGAAGACAGAATACCTAGTTGTGTGTATGGATTTGAACAGAACCCCTGGGGAGTGCCTTATGTTCTCCCCCATGGACAGGAGTGCTTGGGGTTGTAATTTACTATTGCATGTGGGGTAGGGTCAGCCTTTCAGCTAGAATGAATGAATGAATGAATGAATGAACGAGTCAGTCTCTTAGTCCCTCCAACAACTCTATATTTCTCAATATCCCATGGCAAAGGGTCCGCAAGCCCCAGGGCCCAAGTTGGGGGACAGCCTGATTGCTAAGATAACATCCTGCCTGCTCCAGAGTTCTGGGATTCTCTGGCTGAGTTTTGGGAGATTTGGGGAGGAACGTCAAGGACAGAGTCAGATGGAGCTGAGAGGAAAGGCTTCCAGGAGGGTGGAGGGTGAGATGAAGGAAAAGGTAACTTTTGATGGAAGTGGTCAAAATGGAGAGCAGAATTTGGGGAACTTTTTTCCAGGGTATTGAAATGAAGCCCAAATCCCAGTCCTGGGAGAAGCAAGGCCTCTATGCCTTGCTTCTCATGTATGTGTCTTTATTAACCCTCCAGGTGCCTTTTCTCTGTCTGTGAAGGATGTGACCACCCAGGGGGAGGTGATCAAACACTATAAGATCCGCTCCCTGGATGAAGGCGGCTATTACATCTCCCCCCGAAACACCTTCCCCACCCTGCAGGCTTTGGTGCAGCACTATTCTAGTAAGAGGGGGCATCTGATGAGGGGGCATGGGGGGCTTGTACCAGAGGAGCCCTTGTATTTCTCTATCACTAAGATCTCAGGATGGTGTGAATTATTGGTGCCATCTTGGTGGAGGGGTGGAGGATTATCCCAAGGCTGGACCTAAGGAGTTGACAACTGTCAACATAATGATTCACATTCTGTGTCCCTAATCCCCTCTACTGGCTGTGACCACTTGGAGAGTAACAAGTATTTTCAGTCTTAGAGACAGCAAGACAATGATAGCATTCCTTGCTTAATGCAAAACGAATGCAGAGAGCCGTGTGTGTGTGTGTGTGTGTGTGTGTGTGTGTGTTT
>NW_006798803.1:760722-764558 GCF_000442215.2 Lipotes vexillifer | reverse complement strand
GTGGAGAGAGGTGTGTGTGTGTGTGTGTGTGTGTGTGTGTGTGTGTGTGTGTGTGTGTGTGTGGTGTGTGCCCGACGGGTTAGGGGTGGGGTAGGGCGGGCAATAGGGGGCAGGGACACAGCTGGGAGTGATATGGCTCCCATGAGAATGAGACCAGTCTGGCTCCAGCCCCACCTCTTCTTTCCTAATGCAGAGAAAGGGGATGGTTTGTGCCAGAGGCTGACCCAACCCTGTGTGAGTCTGGCTCTCCAGAACCCCTGGGCCCAGGATGAATGGGAAATCCCCCGGCAGTCTCTCAAGCTGGTCAGGAAACTTGGGTCTGGGCAGTTTGGCGAAGTCTGGATGGGTGAGTATGTGTCACGCTGGGATCCGCTCTCTCCCTGTGTTGCGTCCTGAAGCACAGAAGTCTCGGGATTTGCACAGGACATCATGCTTCCCATAAAGGCTTATGAGGGGGAAGGGACTGCGGCTATATACCCATTTTACAGATGAGGTAATGGAGGCATAGGACACTAAAGTGACTCGCCCTCAGCTGTTCCGCACATGATGGTGAAGCAGGAGTAGAATCCAACTCTCCCAGCCCCTCAGCCCAGTCCCTCCTTCGTTCTTTGCTGCCCAGAGCTGCCTTTGCCATTGATTTGTGTGTGACCTGGAACACCTTGCTAACTCATAGAGTGGCAACAGCATGTTAACCGTGGTGAGCGGTGAACCAGGGGCCCCAAGACTCTGGTAACAGACCAAAGCCACCACTTGCAGCTGTGAGACTAGCCAGTCCCTTAACTTCTGGACTCCTGTGGCCTCACCTTCAATTACAATTGATGGTCGCTCCTCTGCTCAGCATGGGCACTCTCAGAACACAGTGTGCTTTATTTTATCCCCGGAAAGGTCCGTGTCTATGGGCATGATTTCACTGTGGGATCCTGCTGCCCCCCCCCAATCCTCTGGCACCCAGGACTGATGCCTGAGGCGCCCCTGGCAGGAGCTCCACCTGGATTGTTCCAAGTCTGAGTCATGACTTGCCTTCTCCCTTCAGTGTGGATGCGGACCTCATGGTGGGGGTGGGGGTGTGCAGGTGCCGGCGCTGTAAGGGAAACATCACAGGGCACAGAAAGGGGGAAGGAGGCTCCAGGCCCCCTCTGCGTTCTCTATGCTTTTGTTGTGGGCTGTGATGCTCCCTGCCACGCTGAAGCTATCGAGTGGTGGAAGAGACTCATTACGTAGGGGTAGGAGGCAGGCTACTTGAAGGACAAGAGATGCACCCCAGACCCGGGTGTAGGGGCAAGGAGGTGAAATGGCCCCCCTCCCAGGCCGGGTAAGTCCCTCCACTGCCTGGTGCTCCCATCTGGCAGGGGAGGCTGGGACAAGCTGGCATCCCGCAAGGTAAGCAGGCACATCCATCCCTCTCAGGAGCTGTCATTCCAGCCCAGGACCACTTCCAGGGGCGGGGCCGGGGGGGCGGGGGCAGCTGTGGCCTCAGTGCCCCATCTATAAAACAGGGATGGCTCCTGGAAGCTTATGTCGATTTTGGTTAAGGGATCACCTCCCATAGCCTCTGGGTCTTCTGAATGTCCTCTTCATTCTCCGTCCCTGGGGCTCAGGTTATTACAAAAACAACATCAAGGTGGCCATCAAGACCTTGAAGGAGGGAACCATGTCTCCGGAGGCCTTCCTGGGTGAGGCCAACCTGATGAAAACTCTCCAGCATGAGAGGCTGGTCCGTCTCTACGCTGTGGTCACCAAGGAGCCCATCTACATTGTGACCGAGTACATGGCCAGAGGTGGTGCCCTGCCCGGGACTGCATCCTTCAGACAGAGGCAGGGAGGCTTGAGGGTGGGAGTGCAGGCTTGGGGGCCCGAGAAGGCTGAGGCTGATCTGCTGCCATGGGTTTGCCTGGCCAGGAGACCTCGGCAGGAGATCACTGAGCCACGGGCTGGATCGGTTAGCCAACATCTTTCAGATCTAGGGAGTTCCATGTGCGTGGGGGGCGGAGGGAAGGATGATGAGAACAAGACGGATAAGTGGCCCTTACAGAGCAATGTCCTCGGTGCAGGAGCCCTTGAACCAGCATTTTTGGAGTGCACCTTCTGTGCCTGGCACTGTTTGATGCCCCCTGGGGAGGACAGAGCGAGGCAAAGTCCAAAGAACAGTAGGCTGGGTGTCCAGAGACGGTTCTAGTCCAGAGAATGTTTTACAACCCTATGAGCATTTTACAACATGGATGAAAAGAGAGGTTGGGCGAGATGGCCTCTGAGGTCCATGGTGTGGCCACGCTCTCCCGGGGAAGGGGTTCCTTCTCACCCCTCCTGTGGCCCTGACCACACACTGATTGTGGTCAGATCCTAGCGTGCTGTGCTAATACAGTTCCTTAAAGGTCATCATGAAGGGGGCCCACACTGAGCGCCTGACTCCCCAGCCCACCTCTTAGCCACCCCTGTGGTGAGCATCCCCCGACTCTTAGACGCCAAAGGGGAGCTGCGTTTGCTCCCTGCACCAATCCAGGAGACGGGTCTCTCCATTCTGGTGCTTTCTTGTGCCCTTGGTCCTCGGAGGAAGAATCTCTGCCAACAAAAGGTGACGGGGGCAAGAAGATGCTTCGGAATGTGGTGCAGGGAATGAGCAGGTTCTGCTCCGGTTCCCTGGCTGCATGACCCTGAACTTGGCTGAGACCTAACATCCTCCGAGCAGCTGGTAGCAGATCAGTACCTCCTGGGTGCTGTGAGGGCTGAGATGGGAGTTTCTGTAGAGCAGAGGCACCTGCAGTTGTGGGTGGGTTTGTTCTCTGGGCACAAGAGATCCGACAGAGTGCCACCCACTTCCTGTCGCAGGTGGGGAACAGCCCATACCCTGAGAGGCCAGCCCAGCCAGGGTTGGGTCACTCTGCACAAGTGCAGCTGCAACTTCTCTTTCCTCAGGCTGCTTGCTGGATTTCCTGAAGACGGATGAAGGTAGCCGATTGTCCCTCCCAAGGCTGATCGACATGTCGGCCCAGGTTTGTGAGAACCGAGTGCAGAGGGCCAGGCCCCCAGACCCTCTCCTCTGTCCCCATGGCTTAACAAGATCAACTATTTAGAGGTTGTGTCCATTAGATTTAGACTGGGCTGTGAAGGACAGAGAGCCTAAAGTCATCATGGCTTAAATGTGTAAACACCAGAGGTGGGCAGTCTGGGGTGGGCAGCGGGGCCACTCCTCAGAGCAGGGACCCAGGTTTCTTTCACCCTGCAGGTCTTAGCAGGTCGTCTTCCCACCCAGGGAGGCTGCTCACACTTTAGCATCTTGTCCTCCTCAGCCAGCAAGGAGAAGTGGGGGGCCGGGGGTGGGGGGAAGCCCACCTCCCTCCCTTTAGAGACGCGTCCCCAAAGTCACCCACTACCCTTGCTCTCCCAGCCCCCTGGCCAGCGGTCACCAGCCAACACCTACTGCAAGGGAGCCTGGGAAATGTAGTCTTTATCCTGGGCAGCCGTGAAGGAGCGAGGTGGGTTCTATTGCTAAGGACGAGAGGGAGGAAAGGATGGTGTGGGAGACCCAGAGAGTTCCCACGAATTCCATGCCACACGGTAGGCCCGTGTTTTGTGGTGACCTCGCCTGTCCTCAGACGGTGCCCACAAATGCCTTCTGTAGACTCAGACGGCGAGCAAAAGGAAGGGGAGGGATCTTTCCTCCCCGGGGATTTTAGCTGAGGGTTCTAACCGGCAGCAAAGCACATCTGGTGGCTCCAAGTGTGCATCTGTTAAAACTGGAAGTCTCAGCAGAAAAGCTCCGGTCTGTGGTCAGCCCGTGAGACACTTACACACACACACACACACACACACACACACACACACACACACACACACAC
>NW_006798803.1:713917-760484 GCF_000442215.2 Lipotes vexillifer | reverse complement strand
ACACACACACACACACACACACACACACACACACACACACACACACACACACACCCTGCTGCAGAGAGGCACCCTCCCGCATCTACCTTCTCCTCTACCGTTATCTGCTGTTAATATCAGGACAGGCACTGAGGTCACCAGCCCTCTTCCCTGCACCGCCGAGGTGAGCACAGGCCAGGTCCAGCAGGCTGGTGAGGTGATCTCGGAAAATTAACGCTGGTGACCGGTTTCAAACCACAGCGTAGTGATCAGCCTGCCCACTCTTTCTTTCCCCCATTCTTTTCCTTCTCTCTCTCTCTCCGCTGTCTCTTGGTCAATCCTTTGGGAAATCTTGGGTCACCCAGAGGCAAAAGATGCGAAAAGCCACCTGAGTTTATAAGTAGGTGTGGTCAAGAATCTGAAGGTTAGGAAACAAGAAAATCAGAACGTTCCAGGCGAGCAGCTTCTAAACCACATTCTGATCATGCTAACACCTGACTGCGTGCACACGCGCACACACGCACACACTCACTGCCTCCTGGGCGCTCCTTTTCCTGCTCTAAGGCATGAAATGCCAAGCTCCCCTCCAACCACAAGCCCATGTGCCCCACTTTGCAGCCACACAGCAGCTCCCCCGCTGTCCTGTCACATCTGGGAGCCTTTGCCCAGACTGTCCCCTCTGCCCAGGATGCCTTTGCCTCTCTTCTCAGCTGGCAGAATCCTAATCAACGTTCACGACCCAGGTCAAGGTCACTTCTATTCAATTTTTCTGGACAAGAAAGTGCAGAGAGCACCTTGGTCATTTGTTCCCCTAGCATCGTGCCTGGTGGATGCTTCTTGAAAGCAGATCTGGGTCCTGCTAGACCTTTTTTTTTTTTTTAATTTCTAATACCGCTCATATAGTACATATATACATGAATACAATATAGTACATATTTGTTAATGGGATGAATACTGCTAAATGCTGTCCAGATATAAGATATCTGGTATTCAGCTTTATAGTCCTCACAGTACCATACCAACACATATGTATGATGGAATGACTTAGCGAAGGAATAAATATGAAAATATAATATACAAATGAATGAATAAATGAATAAACCAGTGCAGTGGAAGCCTAAGTAGGAGTGGGATCAATTCCAGTGCTGGCTTTGAGGAGGTAAACTGGCTTTCTATTCTCTGCCTCAGTTTCTTCGTCCATCCACTGGGAGTGCAGTGAATAAACCCTGAGTTAGTTTCTTTGGCTAAACGGCACAAGAGCAGCACAAACAGCTCCTCCTGGCCCAATGCTGGTGACCTGGGACAGAAACAACTCTCTTCTTTCACTGCCTCTGTTCCGTCAGGATCCTGCTGGGTTAGGTCCTCCTACCGGTCTCACCTAATGCTCACCGCAACCCTGGGGCCCTGGAGACCCATCCCCTCACGTTCCATGTCAGGGCAGTGATTCCCCCTCCCCCCAGGAGCTTAAGCAATGATTGCAATCCAGGGCTCCCTGCTCCAGGACCAGCGCTTGCAACTTGCCAAGGAAATGAAACCCTCTCCCCAACCTCCTGCCTCCCCCTCCTCTCACCCCCCTTCCTCCCTTTTCTCCTGCCTTCCTTCTGCCACCTTCCTCCCCTGCAGACCCTTGGAAGGAGAGGAGAGGTGGGTGAGCAGGGCGGGGCCCCTGGCTGTGACGCAGAGGGCGGCCGGAGTCCTTCTACCCGAGGCGCGCTGGCCTTCACCGTGGGGCCCATTCCCTCAGATTGCAGAAGGAATGGCGTATATCGAGCAGATGAATTCAATCCACCGGGACCTGAGGGCGGCCAACATCCTGGTGTCTGAGACCTTGTGCTGCAAAATCGGTGACTTTGGCTTGGCCCGGATCATCGACAATGAGTACACCGCCCAAGAGGGTGAGCCCCCAAGTCCCTTTGGACTCCTTGTCATGCAATTCTGGCCTCGCCCCCAGCTAGTCCAGCCTTTCCCTAAAGTGTTCTGTAGAGCACAGGTGCCTCAGGAGGAATAGCTCTGTGAGGGAGTAAGTTTGGTGACACCGCCCAGTCCATCCAGCCCTCCCTTGGAGACTCCCAGCCCACAGCAGCATACTAAAGGCACTGAGAAGTCCTGCAGCTAAGGAACAGTGTACTTGTGCCTCACCTCGGGTCTCCCGATCTAATTGGAATCCCAAATACTTTTTCCATGTAACTTCTGTGAACCTCCCACGGAACCAGGGGTTCACAGAACACACTTTGGAAAACACTGCTCTAAAGTATGAGCGGCAAAACCTAATACCTGAACTGGGGTCTCCACGGGCGCCCCACTTTAATTTGTAAAACTTTGGCAAAAACCCCTCTTCGCAAGAGGATTTGAAAGGGTCAAAATATATTTCATCAAGCAAGTTAGTGAACAATGTTAGCTCAGCATGTTCGTCAGTTGATACGGGAGAAGAATTGACAGGACTCGTTCCCTGAGGGGACTTCAGGGGATAAAGCCAGGCAAGGCGCCGGTGACCAAGGGCAGGGCCATCCGGTGGGCTTCATGGACAGCAGGATTTGAATTCCTTCCTCACTGTGACCCTAGGAGGTATACGAGTCATGTGTCACCATTTCCATTTTGCAGGAGAGGATTAATGCAGGGACAAGTTAAATGACTTTCCCAAGCCGTGGGTTCCTGTTAGTAAACAAGGCTCATGGGAGGTGCCAAAGGATTCTTCCATCCCAGATGGAAACACGTGCTGGTTGCCCAATGAAGCCCACTGGGCGAAGACCCAAAGCGGGTGACAGGGGTGGTATTTGTCCTTTCATGCCGCGGACCCCCAGGGTCTGCACACTCCTGGTCATGTGTCCTAGGGGTCGGAGCGGCTCCCTGGATGCAGCTGTGTCTGGCACAGCTGCCCTAACTCCGCCAGGCAGGGCAGGGTGGAGGGGAGGGGCAGCAGGGCGTGGGGGGGCGTGCAGGGGCAGTCAGTCACGGCCTCACAGAGCTGCTCTTGGCTGTCTCACAGGGGCCAAGTTCCCCATCAAGTGGACTGCCCCAGAGGCCATCCACTTCGGGGTGTTCACCATCAAAGCAGACGTGTGGTCATTTGGAATCCTCCTGATGGAAATCATCACTTACGGGCGTGTGCCCTATCCAGGTAGGCGGCTGCATCGTGCAGCGACTCTACTGCTCAGGGCTGTCCTGAGGTGACAGTGCCTGGGGTTGCCCACCTGCATGTCAGAATGGAGCCCAGTGGTTGAAACAGAAACCCAAGTGTGCCACTCTGGGGGCGGGGCTTCCACCCCCTTCCTCAACGTTGCTCTTGGCAACAGAGCTGTGTCCCCTTCATCCAGCAGAGGTCAGTGAGCCCCCAAACCTGGAATTCAGTTAAGGTCGGGGTCTGAACTCAGGTTTCCTCCAACTAGTTTGCCCTCAACTGAGGGCAGGCGGCCCCTCCCTTGGTCTTGCACCTTGTGTACAAAGCCCCATCGTGAGGGTCAACCCCCAGTCCCCCAGCCTCAGGCCCGAAGGTCTGGGGCCTCTTAGCAGCCTCTGGGAGGGACTGGGGCCTGTTCACCAAGTTCCTGCGCAGTGATTGATGCTCGCCTGTGTGCCACGCAGTCACAGGTAAGCGAGGTAGGGTCCCACCCAGGAGGAACTGTCCCGCACTGAGATAACCTACAGCCTCGTTTCCAGCTGTTCTCCAAGCAATGGAAAGTAAATAGTGGGATGCGTAGAAGTGGCACCAGCCGGGCTGCGAGGGCAGAGATGGCGGTCCGTGCCTGGCGGGCCCCTGCCGCCCTTCAGCCGCGTCCCCTCCGCCTCCAGGGATGAGCAACCCCGAGGTCATCGGCAACCTGGAGCGCGGCTACCGCATGCCGCGCCCAGACTCGTGCCCACCCGAGCTGTACAGCAGCGTCATCGCCGAGTGCTGGCGCAGCCGGCCTGAGGAGCGGCCCACCTTTGAGTTCCTGCAGTCGGTGCTCGAGGACTTCCACACGGCCACCGAGGGCCAGTACGAGCTGCAGCCCTAGGCCCGTGTGCAACTGAGGAGGACTCTTCAACCAGAGGCTTCCTCAGCCCCAGATGCGCTGGAAAGGCAGGGAGGGGTCGGCAAGCCCATTTCTCAGATGAGCAACCTAGAGGTAGAGCGGCCTGGCAGGTGGGTCACGGCTTGGACTCCGGATCCAATCTCAGCACGAACCTTCTCCGGCTGTGTGCCCCTGGGCGAGTTACTTAGCCTCTCTGTGCCTCTGCCTTCTCATTGGCACAACGGGGAAGAACCACAGTTGTAGCTACCTAGTATGTTCTTCACGAGGATGACCCGCTAAGGTGTTCAGAACAGTGTCCGGCACACTCGTAAGTGTTTGTCATCATGTCATATAAGGCTTCCTGTGCTGGCACCAAAAGCCAGGAGTCTACCGCAGGTGACCTGAGTCCCGCGGGCTCCCACCTGACCCATACTGCGCTCCAGCACTTTGGGACTTTTCCGTAATAAAGTCACAAGATCTGACCTTCCCCGTGTCGTTCCTGGTGACAAGCCTGGACATCGCATACATGACCTTCGTGGTTGCATGAGTGGTGCCGCTAGGGACTCGCGGACGGCCCTGGGTGAAAGTCAAGCCCCCAGGCCCCCAGGACGAGGGCGCAGACCCGACAGTCACTGCCTTTTAGGGAAGCTTGAGTAGGGCCAGCAGGTGGCGCTCTCACCCCAGAAATCCTCGGCCTCCAGGTCTGAGTCGGGGTCGCGGGCGGGAGGGCCGTTGCTCTGCAAAGCGCAGAGCTGACAGTGCGCGCACCGGGGAGGCGAAGCAGCCCTGGGCTCCGGTGGTGCCGGGACCAGCCGCCTAAACGGATGAGGCGGGGCTGGTAACACCAAGGAAGGTTCCAGGGTTCCTCACTGTTCATGGAGGCTCCCCATTTGTCATGTTTTTGTTTTGTTTGTAACAGATTTTCCTTTTTTTGAGCTGTTAGGTTTACAGAAAAATAAATGAAAAGTGTAGAGAATCCCCATTTGCCCCTCACCCCGCCCCACCCCCCATTTCCCCTATTATTAACATCTTGCAATAGTGGCAGTACATTTGTTACAACTGATGAGCTGACACTGACACATTATTATTAACTGCAGTCCATAGTTTACGCTGGGATCCCCACTTTGCCTTGTATTCTGTGGGTTTGGACGAATGTAAAATCGCATGTCGTCACACTACCATACGGAATGCTTTCATTGCCATCTTCTGTGCTCCACCTATTTCCTCTCTCCCTCCCCCTGGACCTCTGGCCAACAACTTGCCGTGTTTCGACTCCTCTGATCATGTGACAATCAAGGAGGTGGGAATACAGGGAAAGAAACCAGCAACAGAGAGGGTACGCGGTGTTTCCATGGTCACACAGCTCATTAGTAGCAGGATAGGGATGTGGCCCCAAGCAGAGCAGCTGGACTGTGGCAGCAGAGAATGGGGGATGCTGGGCTGGGAGAGCCTCAAGGAGGCGCTGCCATGCAGGCAAAGGAGGACAGACATCTGCATAGTACTGCTGTTTCCAGAGTGCGTTCCCAAGCAGCCCCGGGAGGGATGGAGAGGCGGGCAGGGGCTCACCGTTATTATGCCTAAACTCTTTTCCCAAATGAGGAAACCGGCAGAGACTCCACACACCAGGCCTGTCCAGAAGCTCTTAGCTGGCCAGTGCTGGACCCTGGATCTGAACCCGCTGTTTGCCCCCAGCCCCTATTCATGGCTGTGGAGATAGTATTCTCCCAGCCCCAAGCTGTCCGTGTGAGGGTATTGGAAAGGGGCCCAGGCCTGAGAGAGTGGAGTCTATGACTGCTGCCCCCCAACCAGAGCTCTGGTAAGGCGTACGCCCCAGCCTCGGACCCCTCATGGATTTTGTGCTTCCCCTTCTCCCTCCCTCCCCAGAGCCAGGGCATTGGCAGTGCTATTGTAAAATGAGTAACAGCAAGACCTTTGGGATCGGATACACCTGGGTTCAAATTTAAGCGCTTCCTCTCCCGGGTGTGTGAACTCAGACACTGCTTGACTTCCCTGAGTCTCGGTTTCTTCATCTGGAAAATGCGCACACTAATAACTCCTACGTTACAGGCTTGTTTTGAGGTTTAGACAAAATAGAACACGTGGGGTGTTTATCCCAGTGCCTGTCTTATGGTAAATGCTCAGAAACTTTAGCTCTTTTTTTTTTTTTTCTTTTTTTTCTGGCTGCACTGGGTCTTTGTTGCTTCGCGCGGGCTTTCTCTAGTTGCGGCGAGCGGGGGCTACTCTTCGTTGCGCTGCAAGGGCTTCTCATTGCAGTGGCTACTCCTGTTGCAGAGCAGGGGCTCCAGGCGCCCGGGCTTCAGGCGTTATGGCACGTGGGCTCAGGAGTTGTGGCTCGCGGGCTCTGGAGCGCAGGCTCAGTAGTTGTGGCACACGGGCTCAGTTGCTCCGCGGCATGTGGGATCTTCCCGGACTAGGGCTCGAACCCATGTCCCCTGCGTTGGCAGGCGGATCCCTAACCACTGCGCAACCAGAGAAGCCCGAGCTCTTATTATTTTGACAGCCCCCAAAGAAAGGCCTTCAAAGACCCTGATCCACAACCTCCAACGGCTTTAACTGGGTGTCCCCTGTCCTCTTTGTCTCCCAGGGTGGGCTTCAAACTGAGCCCCTCAGCGTTTTGTTCTCTACTGGTTGCTAGGATTTTTCTTTGTCTGCCATCACACTGCTCCCACCCTCGGGGCAGAACTTCGAGAAGAGCAGCCCCAGGTGTTGAAGTCAGGGACCTGGGTTTACCCAGCACTTTCCAGCTGTGTGACCTTGAGTTAGTAACTCAAGTCCTCTGAGCCTCGATTTCCCCTGCTACAGGCAGGGAAGAGCAGTGACTCCCTTGCAGGGTTGTTTTCAGGATTTAAAGAGACTTTGAGTTGGTGCATTTGGCTGCAGTAACAAACCCCGCAGCCTGCGGGGCTTCAACAACAGACATTTATTTTCTCACAGCTCTGGAGGCTGGAAGTCCAAGATCAAGGTGTCAGGAGAGTTGTTTCTTTTGAGGCCTCTCTCCTTGGCTTACAGATGGCCGTCTTCTCCCTGTGTCCTCGTCCTCACGTGGTCTTCCCTCTGTGTGTGTCTGGTCCTTATCTCCTCTTTTTACAGAGACAGCAGTCGTGTTGGATTAAGGTCCAGTCCAATAACCTCATTCAATTTAATCACCTCTTTAAAAGGTCTGTCTCCAAATACAGCCACATCCTGAGGTCCTGGGAGTTAAAACTTCAACATAGGAATTTAGGGGAAACAAAATTCAGCCTATAGCAAATAGCGACACATAGACATAATATAATAATTATTTCTTCTTTTGTATCTTCCATTCTACCTTCCCAGTGCAAGACATACAGTAGGTGTCAATGTATCCTTGTAACTGACCAGTTTTAAAAACAAGAATACTTAGTGTGAATAAACTTCCCATCTACGAATAAGGAAGAACCAAAGCTAAGCTGGAAAACCAGTGGGCCAGCTCTCAGCAAACTCACACACAATAATCCAGATTTACGCAAAGGATACAGCTGTCTCCAATGATTTATCTTACAAAGGGGTCCACTACATACTCCTTTAGGTACTTTAAAAGTAAGGCTCGAGTTTCCCCAGGCTTCATGTTGTCTGGGTTTTTTTTTTAAGTGTGGTAAAATACACATAGAATAAAACTGACCAACTTCGGCACTTTTTAAGTTCAGTAAGTGTCAAGTATATTCACATTGTTGAACCGCCATCACCACCATCCATCTTCAGAACTTTTTCATCTTCCCAAACTGAAAGTCTGTTGCCATTAAACACTAACCCCCCATTCCAGCCTCTGGCTACCCCCATGCTACTTTCTGTCTCAGAATTTGACTATTCTCCGAACCTCGTGTAAGTGGAATCATACAATATTTGTCTTTTTGTGACTGGCTTATTTCACTTAGCATAATGGCCTCAAGGTTCATCCAAGTTGTGACATGTGTCAGAATTTCCTTCCTTTTTAAGACAGAATAATATTCCATTGTATATTGTATATATTGCATTTTGTTTATCCACCTGTCGATGGACACGAGTTGTTTCCACCGTTTGGCTTTTGTGAATAATGCTGCAATAAACACTGGTGTATAAATATCTCTTGAGACCCAAGCCTGGATCATCTAGTAGTTCTATTTTTAATGTTTTCAGGAACCACCATACCGTTTTCCACAGCAACTGCACTATTTTACATTCCCACCAGCAGCACACAAGGGTTCTGATTTCTCCACATTCTCACCAACACTTGATATCTTGATAACAGCCATCCTAATGGGTTTGGGGCGGCTAGTGTCATTTTAACAGTATTAACCCAAGTTTCTGTGACTTTGGACACCACAGGACCTCAGTCCTCTTTGATGTCTGAGTTTCCCGAGTTATTTTTCCTGTATTTGCTGGTGACAAGCCATGCCTCTGAAGTTCTGCTGTTTGCGGCTGGGGGTTGGGGGCTTCGTGGGCCTGGCTGAGAGGTCCCTGCTGGGTGGAGATCTGGGGTGGGGGGACGGGCAGGACTCTATTCTGGGGAAAGGACTCTATTTCTGTTTTCCCCCTGGGTGAGTCTGCCCAGCACTGCCTCGGGGTTTACTTGCCCAAGGCTCTCACCAGCCGTCCCCAGGTGGGTCTGCATCCGTGGGCACGTGCTCAGACCTCCACCCCAACATGTGCACAGGGAAGAAACACATCGTGTTCTGGGCACCCAGCCGCAGAGGCAACAAGGAGAGAGCTGTGGGCAGCGGCCACCGTGACTCGCAGGCAGATCAGGGAAAACAGACAACTGACATAAGCTTGTTCGGTGCATCCCGCAGCCAGCCAAGCTGAGCTCATAAAGTCTTCTGGATTAAAGAAAGAGCTAACCTTGACACCATGTGTACAATCTGAGCTGAATAGACCTTCATGACCAGTCAACATTTATTGGGTATAAAGAGAGAGGTAGAGCCTATGATCCTAATTTTAGACATGAGGAGACTGGGGCACAGAGAAGGTAAGTAACTGGCCCGAGGCCACACAGCTGGTAAATGGTGGAGTGAGGACTCACCACTCTTAACCATTCTTCCAGGAAGAATCTGGTCTAGATGTTTCAAACCGTGCCCCTCATGGATGAGAAAACCATGGCCGTGAGAGGTGAGGTCACCTGCCAAGCTTGAGCATCCGGGACGCAAGCCTCTGTGCAGAGCTTCCTCCTGTAGGAGTTCCTGGGAGAGTGAGGGAGGTACGGCTTTGCTGGAGACAGAGCTGGAGCTGCCCCAGACCCATCCGCAGGCTGGGCCCAGACCCCTGTGGCCTCGCTCCCTGGCCGCTGGCCGAGCCTGCTGTGGAAGGACGCGCTTTGGAGGAACCAGGCCCTGTTCACTTCACCTCTCGGCTCTGCCTCTTACTGGCTGTGGAATCCCTGGCAAATTATTTAACCCCTCTCGGCCTCAGTTCCATCATGTTTAAATTGGACACAAACGTACCAGCTCACAGGGAAGCTGAGGATGAGCTGCAATAATGTGCATAAAGCTTCGGGTGTGGGTCACGCGTGCAGTAGAAGGTCAGTACATGCACGCCCCTCTCCCGTCAGGGCCCAGGCTGGACAGCATCTCCCTGGGGTCACCTGGGAGTCAGTGTGGGAGCCCAGCCTGCCCACCCCGGGGCCCATCTGCCTCCCCTTTCCAATCAGCTTGGCCCCTGGGCCACCAGGCCCCCGTGGGCAGCAGAGGCTGTCGGGGCTGATGGGAGCCAGTCCCAAGAGGTCTGAAGGCAGATTACCGAGGACTGATGAGGTGAAGGGGATAGCTGCCCGTGAGCTGACAGCATCGCCTGCGAGGAAGGGGAGGCAGGAGGACAGGGGGGCCCTAATCTCGGCCTGAGGTCTTCTGGAAGGACGAGGGTACCATCTGGAGGCACGTCTGCTGGAGCGTTCCCTCTGGGCCAAGGTCGCTCTGCAGCTCATCACTCTGGACTGAACGGCCTTTCCCATGAGCCACCAGGACTGGGCTTGCACAGACCGACTGGCCTGTGAGCCCTCCGCTCTCCAGAGGGAAGTAGAATATGTGGCGTCTGTTCCAGAGGCTGGACAAGAGGGTTGGGGCATGTGCACGTGAGGGTGTAGGAGTGCGTGCACCGGTGGGCCTGCCTGCACGCCTAACTCACCAGGCCAGGGCACCTGGGAAAGAGACTTAATCCCAGAATTGTGCAAGCTTTTTGCCATTGGCATTATTTCTTGATTGTGTTGTTTCTTTCTTACTCATTTCTAGCCCCTAGATTTGAACAGTAGGCCCACTGCACCCCCGTGCACCCTACCTGAGATTAAGAAAAATAGGCAGGGCCTCCTGAATCCCAGATGATCCACGGATATTTATTAAGTGAGTGAGTAAATGAAAAAGTAAAATGTGGAAAGGTTTGGCCAGGCCGTCCCTTCTGTTGAGCCGGGCTGTTTCTTTTTCCCACTGTGTCCCCAGCCCCTAGTACAGAGCCCGGAACATAGAAAGTGCTCAGTGGATATTCGTCAAATACATGAATGAATGGGGACAAGTTGCTATTTTGCTCTTTGCCCGATAGATAGTAACATATTAAAGTCAAAACAATACGCCCAATCAGGGCTCAGGCAAGGATGGTTTGAGCCACATCAATAAGGGGGCTGAGGCTGGGAAGACAAGAGCCGGTGGTCGTGGCTCTGGGGGCCGGAGTCCTGTTCAGCCAGGTGGCCTTTGGCAAGTCAGCTGACTCCTCAAGCCCGAGTCCTCCCTCATCAAGTGCAACCACTACCTTGCGTGCGTGACACAGGCGGTGCCTCTCCAACCCTCCGCAGAAAGCCTGGCACATGACAGGCATGCAATAAAAGGGTAACTGTTACTATTAGTACCAGATTTTTGCAAGAGAAATGAGGGCTAAACATCCAGAAGCAAAGGATGGGATCACTGCTAATCCTGCAAAGGACACAAGAGCCTCAGGAAGGACATGAACAAGTTAAAAGGAAGTGTCAGACGGGGAGAAAACATTTGCAGTAGCTGTATAACAAAGGATTACTGCAAAGAAAATGTAAGGAGTCCTTGCTGTTTCTAAATAACCTAAAGACAAATGGACAAATGATTGACACGGGCGGTGCACAGAAAGATAACTACAAACAGCTACTAACATAGGGAGAGGTGTCCAGTCACAGCAGTAAATGGAAAAGTGCAAATTAAATAGTAATGCAATGTTTTTGCCATCAGAATGGCAAAATGGCAATACTGCTAATATCCAATAATATTGGTGATGACATGGGAAAATGGTTACCCTCATCAAGTGTCAATGGGAGCTTAATTTGATAAAAAAAAAACGTTTTGGGGAGTGTTTTTGGCAGTACCACTCAAAATTTGGGAAGCCTACGTACAGTGGTGGAGTAATTGCACTTCTAGAAAACTACCCTACACTAAAACATGCCCTGGTTCTCAAAGACACGTGTATGATACCCTTCGCGGCCACATGCTGTCTTAGCAAAAGCAAACATTGAAAACAACTTGAAGGTACAACCATGGGGAAGATGGAAGTAAATTTAGGCACATGTATTTTGTGGACTCGTATTCTGTCATTAAAATGAATGGGGCACTTCCATATGCTATGGAAACATGCCCAAGATACGTTGCGTGGTTGGGATGTGGAAGGTGCAGAAAAATACACATGGCGTGATTTTACACACACACACACACACAATTTTGTATTTATCACACAGACCCTTACACATATGTACAAGTGCAGCAAAGGGACCAGAGAGAGCCCAGCACGACCTGGGGTGGAGGTGAGGGCTCATGGGACAAAGGCGGATGAGGGAGGGGCTCACAGTTTACTCTGTCCTCCACCGGCTCGAATCTTTTAGGATGAGAATGCAGTAATGCACTTGGAGAAAAAAAGCCAGGCAGCGTCAGTGATGGATTGCACGATGCAATTGTGCCTGGTGGCAGAGACGGGGTGACGTGACCCCGGGGTTGGGTCCAGCCCTGGGTCTCCAAGCGGCCTCCTGACACTGGGCCTCATTTACCACCCCCACCCCGATTCCAGCCCACTTCCTCTCCAGATAGCGCCCCCCACCAGGTTATCAGCGGCCTCCTCACGGGGAGGCCAGCTCGGCACCACACCTTTAATGTGCAGTCATCAGGCTTATCATCCTGCACTGAGGGAGGCCGGGGCGGGGGGGAGGGGGGGGGCAGGTCCAGGGACCAGGCAGGGCTGGTTGATGGTGACCAAGCCCCTCCCCTCATCCTAATCGGGTAGGGAGTGGGAGCCTAACTTCCCACCACCAGTGACTCCTCTCTCCATGACTCGGACAGCCCTGTGACAGCCTTCAGACCTCAGGCTGCCCTCGTTTCCTACAATAACGGTCATGGCACCTAGAATTGATTGCACGCCTACCCCGGGCCTACCACTGTGCTAGTTGGTGGGCCTGCTTTTTTGCTTCTTAATCTTTATACCTAACAAGGAAGTATGGAGTGATGAGGAAACACTCAGAGATATTAAGTGACCAAAGGTCTCCAGCAAATATGTGGCAGCACCAGGATTTGGACACAGGTCGCTGAATGGACATGTGCCCAGAAAGCAGGGGGTCCCAGTGGACCACGTTAGCTCCAGCCCTGGGTCTCCCCCAGCTGCCCGGAACACCAGCAGTGACTCATTCTGCCCCTTACCCTTGGCAGTGGGTGAGGGGCCCTCTCCTTTGGGGGTGACTCACACAAACGTCATTACACTTGAGCCCTGCTAATTGAGAATTGTGTCTTTCGGCTTTTTGAGGGACTGGGTGGGTGGAGAGAGCACTTGATAGGATCAGAGTACTGGCAGGCCTCTCTGAACCTCCGCTGTGCCACTGGCCAGCCTCGCTTTTCCCATCTGTAAAAGAGGTATAGTACAAGTCCCTGTGCAAGTAAAAGGGGTGCCAAAATAGATCACACCCTTACGAGTCAAGTAAATGGGTGACAGGAACTGTGGCATCACCACCAACAACAACATCACCATCATCAGCATCATTTGTGCCAATCTCAGGGCCTCAGTTTCCTCATTTGTAAAAATTAAGAGGAAGGTTAGATGATCTTTTACGTTTCTGCCAACTCTCTCTATAATCCCAACTAGCCAAGGTGACGTTTGCTTGGTACCCCCCTGGAGGAAATAGGATTTGCCAAACTAGCATAAACGAGCCTGCAGAGATTTCCCAGTCCTTCACCAGGGCCGGGATACAACTTGTAAAGTCTTCCAAGAACCTCCGGAAACCTACATAGCGTGCTCACCATGGATCTGCTACTCTTGGGAAGAAATTCCCCAGCAATGCCCTGTGTCAAGTTACTTTACGTCCCTGAAAGTATCAGGACAGCCTTACTTTTAAAATCTTCAACTTTCCAACACATAGCTCCCAAGAGTCAGGCTCACCTCCACCCCACTCAGAAGGGTTGGCATGGCTGACCAGGAGGAGACCCCGGTGCTGTGGCATCTCAGGGAAGTGTGCGGGAGCCGAGGATTTGGGGAGCTTTGGAAAAATCTGTATAAAATCCCTTCATGAGTTGAGAGAGCAGGAATCTCTCGTCTTTGAAGAAGCCACCTGGATTTTCAGAGGCTTACCATCTGCTCCCAGCTCCATCCCTATTTGGTTACGCAGCCACATCTCCCTCTGGGTCCTAATGCTATTTTTTAGTGGACCAAGCTGTTCCAGGCCTCAGCCTAGAAAGGACCCTCAGACCATCAGACCTGGAGAGACTCAGAGCTCCCCTAATCTCCCCTGCCTGGGTCCAACCTTTGTGTGCTCTCCAGCAAGTCACCTAAATTCTCTGCCTCCAGTTTCTCTTGGGAAAATTGTAGTTCGTCCCATCCTCTGTCCTAGGGTTCTAGGACTCCCCTCAAGACTCAGGGGAGCTGATTTGGGGAAATGACATCAACTTCTTGGGTCTCTCTGAGGCACATGGTGACTCTGCTCCATTCTGCCAGTATCATTTCCCAGTTTGACTGAAAGTGCTGAGGACCCCTCCCCAAGGGTCCAGGGCGAAAAAAATCAAAGAGCAGTGGGGTGTCATGGGGGTGGGTGGGCTATGGAGGGGGGTGGTGCCACGGTCTGGGGATGTTATAATGGGTGGGCTTTAGGGAGGCTGGTAGGATTGTGTAGTTGGTCTTGGGCGCAGCTAGAGCAGAGGGCAGAGTCTCCTGAACCCCGAGCCCCCAACAGCAGGTCAGAACATGTTTGTGAATCTTCTGGGAAAATAGCACCCAGGCAGGCTGGTAGAATAGACAGAGCTGGCAGGGAATGTGGATGCAGAGAGTCTGACGGGGACACCGGTGGCAGCCACCAGTGGCTGGAGGCAGGGCATCCTCCGCAGTGGAGTTGGGTTGGGGGTGGCCAATGCCCAAGTGGCAGCTGCATCTTTGTGGGGACTCTTTCTGAGCTGAACATTGATCTTGGGGACTCAGATTCACCCAGCACATATTGCATGAGCACTGACTGGGTGCCTGGAACTAGGTACTTCGCATGTATCATTCTGTCTAATGGTAAAAACCCCACGAGAAAGCACAGATGAGGAAACTGAGGCCCAGAGAAGGTGGGTGAATTGCCCAAACTCACACAGCTTTAGACTTCCAGCCCAGTCCCCTATCCATACTCCTCAGCTGGTGACGTTTGCAGGATGGGGACCTGGCTGCTTTCAACACAATGGGCTCTGGATAAATTGTGCCGGGAGAAGGCTGCTGGATGAGAAAGGACTTGGAGTAAAGCAGGATATCAGGGTTCCAATCTGGGTCTTCCCAGCAAATTCTCTTGGGTCAGTGAGACCCTCTCAATATTAAGTTAGACCATACGAAACTGCCATTTTTGTTGGTCAAAAATAATTGAATATTACCAATTTCATAGGTTCAACCTAATAGTATGGAACAATCTTACGAAAAAGTGTCTGGAGACCGAGGGCTAGAGGAAATGACCTCTCTCTGGCTCAAGATTCTATGATTTGTCCCTTGAGTTTAATTGCAAGTGTGATCAGCCTTACTGGGGCAATGGCTGGGACCCAATAGATTCTATATCCACTACTACCACCACCCCACCCGGGGGAGGTGACAGATGCATGGTCTTGAACAAGCCCCTTCTCCCATGGCTGGTGAGCCCTAAGGCTAACGTGCTGTGGGTCGATGGCCGCATCCCCTGGGAATGGGGCTAGGATAAGACAGGCCATCTACCCACTGACACTGAAACCCCCAACCGCCTCCTCCATCTCTCCCAGTTCCTTATGTCCCACAAGGATTCTGGATCCCAGATGGTGATGTAAAGGCTTGGTGGGAATTCGAGTGGGCTTCAGGCCAGGGCTGCAGAGTGAGGCAGGGGGTCTGGAGCTGACACACCTGGATTACCTTCCCAGGTGGGGAGTGCCCCCAGGAAAGGCATTTACCCCATCTCTGCTACATACCTCGGCTTCCTCAGCCACAGAATCTGGATGGCACCGGTACCTACTTCCAGGGCTGTGGTGAGGGTGAGTGAGGCAGTGTTGTAACGCTCCCAGGAGATGCTAGCCAATGTTTGCATTATTGTCCCTTCAAGCCGCGTGCATTTACTAAGCCCCCGTGTGGAGCCAGGGCTGGTCCAGGGGCCTGAGGGAGCCTCTTTAGTTTCCCTCTTTGCTCCACCACCCCCCTCGCCCTGGCTGCGTCGTTGGTGGTCTCGGGCCCACCGCAGCACTGAATCCCTGCGATAACTCTGGGGTCATGGGGGTCAGCCTGGGGCCAGCAGCTGCTCAGGCATCCGGATCTCTCCACGCTCCCTGCTGATGGGGGGCTGTGTCGGAGGCTCAAGGCTCTCAGAGACGTTGGTGTAAACACCGAGATGAACACGACAGCATCCGCAGCAAATCTGGATGTACCAGGAAGCATCTCTCCCTCTGCCGGAAGCCACAGGCCTGGGGGGGAGGGGGTCCTGGCCGAGAAAGTAGCATCCCAGCCTAGAAGGACCTGTCCCAAAGACCCAGTAACCGCAGGTATGCCCAGGGTACCTTGTGCAGATGGTGGGGTAAGGGATGGGCCTTCTCTGAGGCCCCCTTTCCTGAAACACTGCCTCTCTGACATTTTTACTTCTGGCATTCCCCCTTATACTCCTTTGCATTCCATGGGACCACTGTGAACCTCAGTCTCTTCTTCTGCAAATGGAGGATAATGCTTCCTCTTGCTTGGCCTGTAATATTTGTGAGCATCGGATTGTGCGGTACCCAGTGCAGTGTTCGGACACAGAGAAGCACTCAGTACCAGTCAGCACCTTCCCGCTATGAGTTCTGCCCTCCCCAAAAGTCCTTTCCTAAGATGCTAAGGCCCCTGGGATGGGCCAAAGAGGCAGTGTGGTCTGTGACATCTGTCAGTGAAGGAACATGGAGATAGAATCACAGAACTTTGAAGCAGAAAGGCCCCTGCAGAGCTGGGCAAACCCAGTCACATTTCTCTCCTTTGTGAAGGCTACAGGTCTTGTGGTCAGCTGGCTCAGGTGGGACCTCCACTCACCAGGTGTGTGGGATTCAAGCAGGCTCTCAACCTCCTGAACCCCAGCATCCATGTCCTAACGTGGGGTTAATAATTATGTCCGCTCTGCTGATAAGGGGAGGTATCAGAAAACGTCTCACTAGTTATTTGCACTGTTTTCAGAGGCTCAAGTAGCTAAGTGTTTCCCCAAATTAGCTGGGAATCAGTCTCACCAGGCCTGACCCCTAAGCCTCCTCCCTTCTCTGGTCCACAGAGGCAGCCAGTCCGGGGTCTGGGCCGAGCAGCCCGGGGCTGAAGCCAGGCTCCAGCACCGCGGGTCCTAATTCAATACCAGTAGCTGCTGTATGGGGACCGCTCGCTGTGGGTCAGGCCCGCCACACACTTGGTTTGTTCATCGTCCCCCATCATCCCCGAGGTACAGATGCCCCGGCTTCCCTTTCCAGTCTTCCCGTGGGTGGTATGTGCCGGGGATGGCGCTGCACTCGAGGGACACACAGTCAGGCATGGACCCTGCCTGAGAGGGGAATAAATTATGGTCAAAACCACAAAAATAATGGAGGCGACCATCTATCAAGTAATTCCCATGTCCAAGTGCTTACTACACCCTCAGAGTTTGATCCTATTATGTAATTCTGCCCTTACGAAGTGGGTTCCAGTCTTATTCTCACCTTATGGATGAGAAAACTGAGAACTGGTTAGGCAAACAATCAGCTGAGACTGGATCACAACTTGGGTCCTTCTGACACCAAAATTCTTTCCCTTCTTGCTACGGTTCTTTCTAGATATTCTCCCCATTAGTCCTGTGGTTGAAGCGTGGCATACAGTAAATGTTCAGCATCTTAAATAATTGTCATCCTTTCTGTCTTCCTCCAGCCACGTTTGTTCTGGGTCGCTCTGATTCCTCCCCTCTCCCCATCACGCCACCTGGCTTCCCAGCGTCCCTCACATGACCTCACCTCCCCCCACCTTGAACTTCCGCCACACCAGACCCAGGATCCCCGGCCCATTGCCTCAGCCTCCACCTGCGTCAGAGGACTGAAGAGCCAGGAAATAATTGCTTAGTGAGTGATCAATACACTGACATCTTCAGATACTGAAAACACTTTGATTGTGATCTCTCCCTGATCAGGACCGTTCATAAGAATCTGTGTAAAGACTTACGTTTCCTCTTCATTCCTTTCCTGTACACGTGCCTTAAAGTAAGCAGCAAAATACTTTGGACTCAACTTCCTCCAATAGATTCTGTGGTTCCTGCAGCCCTTCTCGACTCCCCTCCTTTTCCCTATAAAATTAAGCTTCCCTTCCTTGTTCTCTGGATTTGCCTGTGGGCCTCCATAGTTCATGCCTCCTGAATTGCAATTCCTTTGGCTATTCTCAAATCAACTCACTTTTACTGGGGTTTTTTTTGTTTTTTAAAAAGTAAGCAGCAAAGAAGAGGTGGCAGGATATGCCAGGAGGGGAAAATGAGGGGTCCAGAAAATCTCCAGCTAACAGTCAGGACTGAGTTTCTAGCATCCACCCTGGCCAGGCTAGTGGGTGTGCAGACTGCAGGGTGTAAAATTCTGGGGCCAGGGAGACACCACATTTCAACTTACAGCACGGTCTCTGAGGGAAGTCTGGCACCTGCCTGCCAGCTCACGTTCTTTATCGTGCCAATCTGGCCTCACCCACCTTGAGAGGAGGTGGAGAGCCGCAGGGTCATTTCATGCTCTGTTTCAAGTTTCCTTCCTTAGGTCGATTCTTCCCCTGAACTTGCAAGATCCACCTCAGATGAGTTCAGGATCTTCCTTGGCGTCTCTTACCTTCTATTTCCTGCCTCTTAGATCTGCTGGAATAAGGCTACAGCCACAAAACACTTATGTAGCCAGGCACCTTAGATGCATGAGAAATGATGCTTGCCTACACCATTAAAGTAACGTGAAAGTTGGCTGTCCATCCAACTTCATAGCAGCATTATTCACAACAGCCAAAAGGTGAATAATGGAATTTTGGAGCCTCTCTGTGACGAGTGTGTCTCCAAGAGGCCAATGGTGGCCAGTTCGTGATTGCTGGGTCCCACTGAAACCCAGGGAAGTCATTATGCAGCACAAGGGCACAGATAATGTCAACACTCACAAATTAGGCAAATGAATTCCATCCGGTAAGGAAAAGGAAGAGGGTCCCTGACTAAAGGAACATCTGGGTTGAAAATATAAAGAAATGATGAAGTGGCCTTACCTCCCAACATTCCTGGGATGGAATGCTGATGTACAATCAGTTTTCCACAGATCTCATAAGGTTATGAAAAACCAGTGCTGCTAGTATAAGAAGATAGTAAGTGTAGTGGATACTTGGTTAATTAAACATGGAAGCAGGATATGTGTTACTATGGCCGTGATGACTTATTCCCACAAGAGAGATCACACTGCTGTCTCTCCCTGCGCTTCATATGAGAACCGTTACAGGATTACAACAGAGTTTCCCAGAGATGTGCCCGACAGCTCTATGTAATCACTCCTTGAGATCGTAATACACATTACATACTTTAAAGTGTGAAAAATACTTGAAAAAAGAAGTCTGTTTTACTTTGCTTAATCTAGCATTTCTCCAAATTAATTTTCTACAGAAACCTTTCTCCACTAATATCTATCATTCTGTGGAAATAGAATTTCTAGGAACATACTTAAGAAAATGCTTCAGTATATCATTCAAATACCCTTGACTCACCCCATGATTCATTGAACAGTCAATGTTCGCTCACAAAGACATGTGTTGTCCAGGCACTAGAAATGCAGAGTACATGAGTGCAGTCCCTTTCCACCAGACGTACACTGTATGGGGGACACCATGGTCAACATGGTCATCTGGGGGAGCTTTTTTTTTGTAAGAGGAAGCAGTGGTCGGGAGGTAAAAGGGAGTGGTGGGAATTGGGGTTCAAGTGAGAACTTGGTGCCAAGGACAAAAAAATCAAAGCTTCGGTGACACAGGAATAAACATGAAAACCAGATTCATCAAGATTTGTCTCAGAGCTTGGAATGAAGGTGGGAATGAAGTGGTCTTCGCTGTGAGGCGGGGGAGCTGAGAACTAAGCAGGTCCGGGCCGGAGAGCTGCCCCTGCAGGTGTCACCCACCAGACTCACTGCCCAAAGCAGCCAAAGCGTCCTGGGCTGGTGCTGCCCTCTGGTGTCTAGAGATAAAAAGCGAGAGACAGATCTCTAGATGAGCATCTCCCCTTTCTCTTTGAAGGAATTACATACACTCTGCCCTCACCTCTTTACAACGTTCTGTGGTTCTCTGTCCACAACTTAGTTCACTCCAGATCAGACACTTGTTCACATATACACATGTTCCCTCTTAACTCCTGCATCTCTGCCTTAGCTCACGCCCAGCATTCTCAGGGGAAACCTCTCCCCCTTCCTATCTTGCTTTCTTTTATTCTTTCCTGAATTTTGTTTTGGGACAGGGGGGATTTCCTTAAATGACCCCAGTCACCATTAATAAGAGACAGCAAAGGATCTGTATGAATGGAAGGAAAATACATTAGGTTTGAAACTAAGCACAATTTTTAGAAAGCAGAACAATGTTATCAATCTCTACAGCACAGTGCTCATAGGTGATACTCAGGAGCCCCCCTCGGGTACATGCAAAAGTCTCCATCTATTTCTCCACCTTCTTCTGATTAAAACTCTATGTCTCCTCAAGAACTAGCATTTAGGAAAGGAAAAGGATTGCTTTATTGAATCTGTTATTTTGTTCATGTAAATTATGAGTTGGCAAGAGCATTTACTTTTTGTTGCAAATATACGTCGTTTTACACAATGGGTTTAAATAGATTGGGAGGTGGGGTAGGGGATTGGAACTGTTACATTGTTTGCACAAGGAAGTGTGTTACTATTTCCAAACAAACCCATCCATAAGTAGGGGCTGCCTGGAGCATCACTTCCTTAGCTTCCAGGTTGAGACAAGGTCTATGGGGACGAATGGATGTGTGATGGGGACAGCAGATCCCTATGTGAGGAAAGGGAAGGCTCACTGACTGCACTTCTAGAACTACAACCAGGAACCCGGCACTGGACAAAGGGACCGGGGGCAGAGGAGCAAAGCCAGAGCAACTGTGAGAACCAGTTTCTCTCCTAGCAACTGTACAGAGCATCTCTCAGAACTAAAGACAAGGCCTCCCTGGCAGTTCCTAGGGTGGCTCCCAGCTGCTCACTTGTGCAGGGAGCGAGACTTCCCTTGTGAAGCCAGCACAGGCTGAGCAGTTGCCACGAGGCTCCCCTGGAAGGCCCACAAGTTAGGAAAAAAACAGAATGATCTTTGCAGGCATCGGTACAGCTCAGCAGCTCGAACCACGGGTTCCTGCACCTATGAAGAATGCCCTCTGTGCCACGGTCCTGGGGGCGCAGCAGCAGCCAGGGCTCCTGGCGCGGGTCTCGGCCCCTCTGTCCCTGTCTCTCTCTGTCTCTCACACACACACACACACACACAGATCCAAGCACATCCTGACCTAGACCTCTCCTTATCTGGGCATGAACAGTGGCCTGTGTTCTCCCACAGACCAGGAGAGCATCAGCCACCCTCGGAGACGCTTTGCTCCACCGTTTGCAGAGTGAGCCCCCTGAAAGCCGAGGGAAACTGACGATTTCCCTTGAGGAGGAACTCCAGGAAGGTCTCCCTCTTCCATGGACCCCAGAGAGCACACTCCTTCCTGCCTGAGCCAGAGAATTGGAGGACATGATGGCAACCGCAGAGGTGACAGGTTGGGCTACAGATGAGCACTTCAGTCTCGTGCTTTTTTCGAAGAGAACTGAGGACATTCCTTCCTTGCCTTTTTCTTTCTTGCCTCTTCTCTGCCCTCCTGGCTCTCAGGATTTCCAGTCCTATTCCACGTCTGTTGATCCCGCCATGTCCACACAGAAGGCCCTGGGAATTCTTGGAAGGGCATCTTGAACCTCCTTTTCTGCATAGCACTTGTCATAAGACTGAGAAATCATCAACCGTCCACATGGAAGACTGGGGCGCTGCCGGAGGCTGGGGCCTGGGTACCACGCCCACCCCGCGTGCCCCGCTCTGGCTCTGCGTTCAGCCCTGCCTCTCCCGCCCCCAATCCCTGCTCGGGGCCGCCCTCCTCTGCTTCAACCCTCACAGCTCTCCTGTCCCCCGGGATGGCTATCTGACTGCCCATCAGCTGGACAAAGCATTTGTCAGCTTTAATGGATGTACAACTCCCAGCCCTGACATGTTTTATGCATCCCTGGGGGCTTTGATCTCCTTGTCTGCGTACATAAATGAGAGGATTACCGAGCCATCCAGAACAGGGCACCAAAAATGTCTTTCACTGGGGTGCTTTTGCCTCCAGCAGATAAGAGTCATAAGCCGAAATCCCGGGAGCCATTAGGGCCCCAAGCCTGAGGGTAACTCTGCTCAGGGAGAAATGGTTCAGGGGGACTCCCTGTCACAGCTCCCCGATATTGTTTATATCTGGGTGATGTGGATAAAGAAACCGGTCAGTTCTGGCACCGCCCTCCCTCCCGGAAGATTACGAGCAACTGTGGCTGACATTTGCCAAGGCTGCCTGGACTGACTTGGTGGTGGCATATGGTTACTGTCAGGGATTTCTGGACGTGCGGGCTGGGACTGGACACTTGGGTGGGGACTGGTATTTTTAGGACACTTTGAGTTCTCAGCTGGATTTAGGCCAGCTCCCCAGACGGGTACAAAGCGGCAGTGTCACTGCTGCCTGGCTCCACCTCCTGAGAGAGGGAGAGAGGAAAAATGACAGCGATCATTGCCCTTACCACCTTACGCCTGGTGGATGCTGAGGGCTGGTGTTTGGAGGTGGGGTTCTTTGAATGCTCACCCGAAGTTTCAAGATGGCAGCACAGACATGGCAACCAGCAGAGAGATTGGGGAGGGGGTAAGATACCATCAGGGAGGTGGGAAGGGTCCTCGTTAACCATCAGCCAGGTGAGGGGGCCTCATAAGTTGCTCAGGTGAGCTAACAGCAGCTCTGATCCCGATTCTCTGGCCCCCATTTGCTTAATAAGGCTGCCATATCTACTGATATATTTATCACATGTGCCTATATGTTCTAGGGACAGGTGAGTCACTGGCAAATAAGGTACACTGCTTCCTTCAATGAGCTCAGGACCGTATCGTCATTTTCCTTTAGTAAAATAACAGGAAAGGCTCCCGGGGTTGGAAAGGCCGCCTAACCCAACCTCACCTAATGTTTGAGGACCTTCTACAATATCACGAAGAAAGAATCATCTGCCCAAGCTTGAATACTTCTGGTGACAAAGACCTCACTACCATAAATCTTTGACACCTTTGATTATTGTAAAGCTCACCCTGGGTCAGAACAAAATTTGCTTTCCCTTAGTATCTACCCCTTGGTCTTACCCCTTGTCTCTGGGGCAGAGTAGCATGAGTGTTAACTTGCCTCCACAGATCTTGTGTGGAGTAGTCTCTAACCCACTGGCAGGTCGTACTCCACATCTGACAAACGGCAAGGAAAATTAAGTAATGTCTAAGTCATGCCCCTCACCCAACCCCTGGCAACCCACTAACCCATCCAGGGCCTTTGTGAATTAGACGAACGTGTCTTTCCCCAAGGCACCTTATCGCCACCTGCTGGCAAATCGCCACAATGCACCACTTCCTGGGGACTTGGTCCTCCCAGCATTGAGGTTCCCTGTTCCTTCGAACGTGAGAAGGAAAGTTGAGGAGTCTCAACACTGGAGGGGGTCAGTGATGTGCAATCTAAACCCAAAGTGATTTTTTTTAATTATTTTTTTAAAGACCAAGCAAAACATTCTGGAGCATCTAGAGCAACCTTCTCCAAACGTTCAGAAAGCGTCTCACGCTCCCAGATGCTTTTAGCCTCTGTTCCCGACTCTCTTCCTTTGCTTGACGCTTTCTTTCCTGCACTGGTGCCTCATCCCCAGGACCCCAGTCCTTGCTGACTGGTTCAGGAGTGGATGGAGGGGGTCTGCGGTTTTAAATTATCGATGCCCACTAAAGAATAAATCGGTTTTATACGCCTCCCACCCTGAGCCCTGGGAGCTCTCAGAGTTCAAGCTCAGTCATCCTGACTCCCTCCAGGTCTGCGGGCTGAGCTGGGGCCCGCCTGGGGGCAAGAGATCCCGCCCTGCCCTCCAGTAGCTTCCAACCAGTAGAGTGTCTCACTGGGACTTGACACAAACATTTCCTTTCTGGAAGAAAAGACCACCCTATGAGTCTGATGTATTCAGTCATTTCCATCAAGCGACTCTCAGTGCCAGGAACACAATGCCAGGCCTCAGGTTGGCACAGGTTTGGGCAACAAGCAGGCTTTGCTCTCTCTCCTGCTCAAGGCACCTGGGAATGCTGGCATGGGGAAAGGGCTACCTCTCCCCGTGCAAGTCCCCAGACAACTCTCGCCTTCCGTTCCTGGACATGTTCGGCAACTGTGTGCAGTTGGGTTTGTGCAGGAGGTAACACCTGAGCTGAGTCATAACAGGAGGGAGATTTGGAAAGGTGGAAACAACCCAAGAGTCCACCAATGGATCATGGGTAAACAAAATGTGGTCTAGCCGTACAATGGGATATTGTTCAGCCTTAAAAAGGAAGGGAACTCTGACACAGGCTACAGTGAATGAAACTTGAGGACGTTCTGCTAAGTGAAAGAAGCCAGTCACAGAAGGACAAATATTGTATAATCCCACTTACGTGAGGTACCTAAGTAATCACACTCATAGAGACAGAAAGTAGGATGGGGGTAGCCAGGGGATGGTGGGAGGGGGAAAAGGGGAGTTCGTGTTTAGTGGACACGGAGTTCCAGTTTGGAGTGATGGGCCAGTTCTGGAGATGGATGGCGCTGATGGTTGCACAACATTGTGACTGTACTGAATGCCATTGAATTGCATGCCCCAAAACAGTTAAAATGGGGACTGTTATGTATATTTTACCACAATTAAAAACAAAAAGGATAGGTATATTTGGAGATTGGCAGGGACAGCACTGCAGGAGGTGGGCAGCTGGAGTAGTGGCGGGGACGGGCTCTACTCAGGATCAGAAGTAGAGTTTGGATTCCTCAGTACAGTCATTTATCTGGAAAAAGTCACCCTCCATCTCTGAGCCTGTCTCCTCCTGGAAGGAATTGTGACAATACCAACCTCAGCCCAGTCTCTCTCATAAAGGATGGATGAAGAACAGCCTCTGTCAAATCCTTTATAAACCACAGGAGCATCGAGATTTTTAACTGGGCACTTCAGGCCTAAACATATTGAGGCAATGGAGCTCCACTTTAGTCAAAGATGGGGTAGAATCTCCTTGAAGAAAGATCTTGGAGACCCAGGTGCTACAGGCATCCTTCAGCATCCCGAGGACCCTTACCCAAAACACTCACTCAGACCTGGCTGAATCTGCTTTCTTGGTTGCCTGGATACCCCAGTACTAACTGGGACCACACCATTTTCCCCCTCCCCTCTCTGCCCTCATCATTCCCTCTCGGGACCAATCACGCTCCCAGGAACCCCTTCCCTCCCTGCAGTGGGAGCATCCCTCCCCCACCACGATGGCTCACCAGGCTGAGATGTGCTCCGAGTGGGAACTTGAACTGACCTGTCTGTCCCCTGGAAGCTGCACCAACATCCATCGTTGGGGACCACCAGGCCACACCAGGCATCTGCCTGTTCGGCTCCTCTGTGGGGTGGACTGCTTTGGAGGCCAGCCCCCAGATTCAGAACTAGAAGACTTGGATTTGAGTCCCAGCTGCAAAGCTGGGAGTTCTTAGAAGGTCACCAACTTCTTGGAGCTGCAGTTTCCTCGTATGTGACCTGTGACGTGGGAAGGTATACCTGTCTTACCTTTTGCACCAGATTGTTTCAGAGACCCAAAGGGGTTAATAAATGCAACAGGACATTGCTGATTATAAATGGACTGGAAAATATGAGGGGATACATTACGATCCTGAGTGCTTGAGCAGCGTCTATACTGTCCTTAGTAAAGGAAAGTTCAAGTTCCAGACCAACACCTCACAACTCTCCCTCCCCGTAGACACCTTTAGGCCTAGCTGGTTGACAGGCTCCATCCACAGGCACAGGAATGAATTAGGAGGGGCCTTCAGATGCCACGGATTCTTTAAAATATGTCTATTTCAGTGGCTGAATTACTGTTTCAAATTTCTGAAATGCCGCAGAAGCAAAAGCCGCCTCTGACCACGTGTTGCTGCCTCCCAGCCTGTCTCCCGAGCCGTCCTCCCCAGGGGCCCCTCCCGGGTGAAGGGCAGAGCACAGTCTCCCCCTGCAGCCCCGCACTGCACAGCTCCAGCTCCTCGGGCTGGAGCTTGGACCTGGTCCAGCCCCAGAGCCAGGATAAAAACTCCACTCTCCTCTGAGCATTTGAGCCAATTAAAAAGACAAACGACCGCTGGCTTATCCGTCCTCCTCTGCCCCTCCATCCCTTTCCACCCCACGGCCCCTCCCCTCCAGGGAATGGGGCTAGGGACCTCCGGGCTGTGCTTCCCTTCCGTAACAACCAGGCTCCCCCATCCCTCTCTCCTGCCCCCCAAACCTGCCCTGGGCCTTTCAAGGTCTTGACGGATGGATCAGCTCTGGGCTCCCCCTGGAGCTTCTGAGTGTCCCCAAGCCCTCGGGCTGGAGGACGGACAGTGGAGGCATAAGAGTGAACTAGGAGAAAGTAAAGCAGAAAGGCCACAGGCTCAGATTAGTTTTTTTTTTTTTTTTTTTTTATGGTAATCATTAAAGTAACAGTAAGAGTAGGATTTTTTTTTTTTTTTTTTTTTTTTTTTAATGAGAAAGTCTTAGAGTTTATTTTCAAGCTCTTGCCTTAGAGCCTGGAGCTTTAACAGAAGGCTCTATTTCTGGAGGGGCATTTAATTCATTTGTTTTATGGTTAAGATGACTGGGTCCCCTGCCTTGAAGAAGGGCCAGCCTGCCCAGGAAATAACAGTAGCTCTGGAGGTGGAAAGCCCTAGGTCAATTCCAGTTTCCAACCCCAGCAAGCTCTGAGACCCAGAGCAAGTTACTGAAGCCTCTAAGCCTGCACACGCCCATTTGTCAAACGCCTATCTGATAGGAGGGTTAGAAGGAATAAGATATCATGCATTAAGTGCCTGGCACAGCATCGGGCACACACAAAGCATGCCATTAATATCTGTCAATTCTCTTCCTTGCTGTGGAAACCTCAAGACATTTACTCTTCCTCTATGACTCATACCTTCACCTCCTATCATAGCTTATCTAAGGGTCTCATAAGTATAAACAGAAAGTTTATCTTGAAATCTAACTGAAGAAAAAAAAATCTTTGACACTGTCTCTCCCTGACGAACTCCTATTCATCCTTCAAAACCCAGTCTAATTGTCACCTCTCTGGCATTAACCTTCTCCACCATTCTCCCAGCACCTTGATTATACTTCCATCTTTACTCTGCAATATTACAATTGTTCCACTAAGTTAATGAGTATTTATTGAGTGTCTGCCACACGTGAGGCACACTGCCAGTTCCAGGGACACCTTGGTGAACAGGATGAAGGAAATCCCTGCTGTCCTGCAGCTTATATTCAAGTTAGAGGAAACAGACTTTTTTTTTTAATTCTAAAAAATAAGCAATTTGTCTGTCTCCTAGACAGTGGACTCCTTTGTTTTCTTCCCCTTTGTATCCTGAGAAACTGCACAGTGCCGGAAAAGTGGGAAGCTCGGCAAATGTCCATTCTCTTCTCCAGCTTCATTTTCGATGTTTCTCTCCTCTGGGAAGATGACCAAGGCCTGTTCACAGGCCCTTTTGGCAGTCAAGGTCCATTGCTCCTTAGGTCTGAGCAGCTATGAGCACCCCATTTCACGGCCACACCAGCAGACTCAACAGCCCGCCTGATATGGACAAAGTTCCCTCAGACTCGCTGCTGCGAGACAGAGTGCATGGCAGAGAGGCTGAACCTGCCTGTCACCACCAGGCTGGGCCCAGGAGGGCTGCGTGTGCAGGCTGGGGGCAGCCCGGCTGACGACCAGGCACCGTCTGCTGAGTCGTGGAGCCGCTTCTGAGAAGCCCTCAAGAGGCAGGGACTATAGCAGGAGCTGAATTCCTTCCTGTTCCCCACTGCAGCCAACTCTCCGGAGAGGAGCATTTTGGATAATGTTTGGCTCAGCCAAGGCGGGGGTCCTAGAATGATGGCGCTAAAAAGGAATTCAGAGATCGGCCAGCCCAAGTCCCTCACTTATGGAGAAGACAACTAACACCCAAAGTAGGAAAGAGTCATGCTTTAGATTAACAGGCTCGCGGCGATCATCTGCTTCGGGAAGGGAAACTTGTGGATTTTATTCTCCTCGTCCACTTTTTTTTTTTTTTTTTTTTTTTTTTGCGGTACGCGGGCCTCTCACCATTGTGGCCTCTCCCGTTGCGGAGCACAGGCTCCGGACGCGCAGGCTCAGCGGCCGTGGCTCACGGGCCCCGCCGCTCCGCGGCATGTGGGATCTTCCCAGACCGGGGCACGAACCCACGTCCCCCGCATCGGCAGGCGGACTCTCAACCACTGCGCCACCAGGGAAGCCCACTGCTCATCCACTTTTAGCACACATCACTGATCAGTTATGGCACTCTCTCTGTTAAGTGAGACAAAACCCCCCAGTCCTTTCAACATGGACCTCCAGGCACAGACGGCTGAGCTGGCACGCGGAACAATAAAGATGATAATGATAATTCTATGATATATAGGAAGCTTGTTCCGGGTTAAGTCTCCACATGCATGGCCTCATTTGATTCTTATAACCCTGTGAGGAAGGTACTTTTATTATTATTCCCATCTTGCCGATGAGTAAAGGAGACTTAGCTGAAGTAATTGGTCCAAGATTTCACAGCTAGTGACCCTCACGCCTGCACAGCCCTGGGTCCAAGGTCCGCAGGCAGGGAGGATAGATGTGCAGAGACACACACGTCATCCCAAGAGCTTGTTCTGAGCATCAGGCAGCGACACAGTTCTCAGGACTGTACATCGGGCTGCTTGACCTCACATGCTAATCCTCATCACATTAGCCACCACTTACTGAGCACCTCCCCCGCTTCAGGGACAGTGCCGGACGATCGACATGCGTTGTCTCACTTTCATCTCGAAAGCAGTCCTACAAGGTGGGCATCACTGCCTTTATCATACAGGTGGGAAGGCTGAGGCTCAGGGGAATTAACCAGTGCTTGCAAGGTTGTGCCGCTCATCCACGACAAAGTCAGCATTTGAACTCAGGTTGTCTGACTCCCGACCCAAGCTCTCTTTTTATTTTTATTTTTTTGCGGTACACGGGCCCCTGACTGCTGTGGCCTCTCCCGTTGCGGAGCACAGGCTCCGGACGCGCAGGCTCAGCGGCCATGGCTCACGGGCCCAGCCGCTCCGCGGCACGTGGGATCTTCCCGGACCGGGGCACGAGCCCGTGTCCCCTGCATCGGCGCCACCAGGGAAGCCCCCAAGCTATCTTTTTCCATGACACCGTGCCTCCCCACAGAGGTGTTGGTGGAAGGCAAGATGCTCTATGTTTGTGGGCCAGGAACTGCTGCCAGCACGGTCCCTGGCTCATCGAGGAGATTTGACACCCGACGCAAAGGATGCACGACCCCGTCCCGCAGCCAGTGGGTACACTCCCACCTGCACCCCCATCCTTCCAGCCGCCACTCGTCTCAAGCAGCCAGAGCACATGGAGGGCAGGGCTCGGTCGCCCAACCTGCTGGGTCCCACCTGTCCAGGTGTGGTGCTGTGGTAGAGAAGAAAGCACCCAGTGTCAGAAGTCATCAGCACTGGTTCTGGCTCCATGACCTCGGGCACTCACGTAACCCCCAAGCATCTTCTCCACCAGGGAAATGAGGAGCCCAAGCCCTTCCCGTCGGGATTGTCGAGGGAGTCAAATGAGCTCACACAGGCAGGGGACCAGCCCCAGGAGCCAGGGGGGCTTGTTCCCAGAGACAAACGCCAGCCCCTCCCAGCTGGGCAACCCTGAACGAGTCACGCCGCTTTGCTGAGCCTCAAGTTTCCTGTCCCGCAAGATAGGAATGGGGACAGTCAGACCTGTGCAGATCAAACAGAGAGACGTCTGTGAGGCCACTCCGTCGACGGGTAAGTACCGTGCAGATGATATTTGCCACATACTCAAAAAATAGCCACCGCCTGACAAAACAAACCCTTACTCCCCAAGTAGCAATGTTGATGGCACAGAACCAGCAGTTACGAAACGTTGCCAGCCCTGTCCTTGTGCATTCCCAAGGTTTTAGGTGATTGGGCCCTCGGGGACGGGGCTCGCAGGACCCTCCCCAGAGGGGGCTGTCCGGCAGGATGACCCCCTTCAATGCACGAGAAGCCACTGGCGCTTCCTGGCTCTCCCTGGGCAGCTGCAGCTGCTGCCTGAGACATCACGTGCCCTTGAGAAGGTAGCTCCCAGTGCAAGTTTAGTCTGAAATTCCATTCCGGGCCTCCCCCTGCCCGGAGCGCAAGGCCTTGAAGATGTTGCGTGCTGTGTGGTCGGACCGGGCGAAAGGAACAGCGTGAGAGAAAGAGGGGCGAGAGGGAGACCGTGAGCACGGCGATAGCGGGGTCAAGGCCGGAAAGTACAGCGCAGACCAAAGGCTTTGGATCCTCTTTGGGCTGAAGCACTTGTTAGTGATGATGCATAAAAACGAGCATCTTCGTAGCTCCTTCATCTCACAACCTCAGATCATTTTCCGAATACAAGTCCCTCCCACATCCTTTGTCCTGGAACAGCAGCAATGCCCTCGTGACCCCGGCCTAGAAATGTTCAGGCCCTTGCCCACTTGTCACCTGTGTCTTTTAAATGGCGGACCCTTGCGGCGGCTTCCCCGCCACCCTCCAACCCCGCAGCCTGCCCGGGCTTCCTTAAGGACAGAGTTGTGTCCCCTCCAAACCCCTATGGTGAAGTCCTCACTCCAGGATCCCAGAATGTGACTGTTTGGAGATAGGGTCTTTAATGAGGAAATTAAGTTACATGAGGTCATTAGGGTGGGCCTTAATCCGATATGACTGGTGTCCTTATAAGGAGAGGAGATTAGGACACAGACACACACAGAGGGACGACCGAGTGAGGACACGGGGAGAAGACGGCCACCTGCAAGCCAGGGAGAGAGGCCTCAGGAGCAACCAACCCTGCCCACACCTTGATCTCAGACTCCCAGCCTCCAGAACTGTGCGAGGATAAATTTCGGTTGTTTAAGCCTCCAGTCTGTGGTACTTTGTCAGCCCGAGCAGATTAACACTATTTCATAGCTTCAGTTCAATTCAAGAGATTGCCCAGCCGGGGCTGGCCAGGCACCGGGCCAGACTACAGATTCAAAGAGGAGAAAAGACACCAATGCAGCCCTCAAGCTTTTCACGGTCCAATGTGAGGTCAGATAAGTCAAGGAGAGAATTCATTCTGGGAGGTTCAGAAAGAGCACTGAGTATGGGGTGATTAATTACATGAGAACGTCCAGGAAGACTTCTCAGAGGAAGTGAAATCTGAGGACATTCTCAAAGGATGGAAAAGGCTGGACGATTTATCAGGCAGAAAAGAAGAGGGAGGGAGTGCTTGGCAAAGATACTGATGCACAAAGAGACTAGGCAAGTTTTGGAAATTACCAGATTACAGGAGCACATAAAGCACCAACTTGGGCGGGTGGTGATAAGTCATGTAACCTCGGGAAGCCATGTAACCTCTCTGAGCTTGGTTTCTCCATCTGTAAAATGGGAATAATAATATCTCACGCCGTTGACATAAAGGTCAACTCTTACAGCGGGGAAGAACGTTTATGGCAAAACACTCATAAACCTTACTTCAAATAAACTCATCATAAACCCCCTAAACTTTGAATTCTACTCCCCCCCCCCCCCACTACCACTTGTAACCTTCATTTGGCATGGGCACCAGTTAAACCAGGCCAGGGCTGATTTTTTATTTATTTATTTATTTATTTTTTGGCTGCACTGGGTCTTTGTTGCTGTGCGTGGGCTTTCTCTAGTTGCGGCGAGCGGGGCTACTCTTCGTTGCGGTGCGCGGGCTTCTCATTGCGGTGGCTTCTCTTGTTGCGGAGCACGGGCTCTAGGTGTGTGGGCTTCAGTAGTTGTGGCACGTGGGCGCAGTAATTGTGGTGCACGGGCTTAGGTGCTCCGCAGCATGTGGGATCTTCCCGGACCAGGGCTCAAACCCACGTCCCCTGCACTGGCAGGCAGATTCTTAACCACTGCACCACCAGCGAAGTCCCTCTGATTTGTTTTTAACAAAAAAATTAATTAAAATTTTAGAATAGATTCAGATTTGCAGAAAGGTTGCTAAGATAGTACAGAGAGTTCCCACATACCCCCTCCCAGTTTCCCCTATTGTTAACATCTTACATTAATATGACACACTTGGTACAATTAAAGAACAAATACTGGTGCATTATTATTCACTGAGGTCCACAGTTTATTCAGATCTCCTTAGTTTTCACCTAATGTCCTTTTTCTGTTCCAGGATCCCATCCAAGATACCACATTACATTTAGTCATCAAGTTTCCTTAGGCTCCTCTTGGCTGTGGTTCTGGACTCGTTACAAATGAGAGTTCCCTGAGGAGCCCTAAAGAGTCTGTGTTTTGTTTTTGTTTTTGTTTTTTTAACATCTTTATTGGAGTAGAGCCTGTTTTTTTTATAGTCTCAGTTCATTTCGTCCTTTGCATTAAAAAATAATAACTGATGTACATGAGTAAACACACAGTTTTAGGATTATCCCCCTGTGTGATAGCCCGGGCCCTTTTCCCCTTCCCAGTAGGCCTCTTCTGGTCCCAGGTGTCCTGGGCTGTTGGAACCACTTGAGTCCCCACGGTGCTGTCTCTCAAAGAGGTGAAAGGCTGCCTCCTTTTCTGGGCCCTGGGGCTGGGCCTGTGGGAGGGACAAGGACGGCGCATGCCCAGTGGCGTCTGTTCCCTCCGAGGACCTCTGCAGCGGCCCTGGCGCCCACATCCACCAGCACACGGTCGGACGGGAGGCTTCCACGCGGCACCTGCATGGCCTCGGAGGTGGGCTGGGCCGCGTGGGGCTCTTACTGGCTGGGACAGGCTGGAGGAAGGCACCGCAGGCACTCCCCTGCCTCTGGGCTGCGGAAGTGGCGATAAAGGCACACGTCCCACTGCTCTGCCAGCCCAGCGCTCTCTGTCTGGAACTCAAAGTTGGAGGGCTGTGTCTGTTCACAGATTTCACATCAAGGCCCCGTCAGGAATGACGAGGAACCAAAGAGAAGCATTCGCAGTCGAAGCAGCATTTACGAGCCCGGAGCGGCAGAGAACCGCAGATCCCCCCGCCCGCGGGCTGCAAGGTCCGAGTGACCCCAAAGTCACACTCACAGCGGAGCTCGTTTCTTCTCATCTTTTTTTACTTAAAGAAAAGAACTTTTTAAATGGCTCCAGTCACTGTAAAAAGAGTGAAACAAGCAGATGGAGTGAAAATCCCCCAGAACACTGCTCAATCGAGTCCCCTCCCCAAGGGTAACAAGGCCAGCAGCTAAGCTTGTGTCCTGAGAGGTCTTTTCAGTGGATTTCCCTGCTTCTGTGGGTACATCTAGAAATGAGTAGGTTCTAATATACTGCACTAATCCACTAGATGGGCTCACACACTATCCTCATACATAGGGCTTCTACAAGTAAAGATGTGCTATGGTTTATATAACGACTTACTTACAGAAATTTGGACCCTTTCTCGTTTTTTTTCTGTTCCAAACCGTGCTGTAATTAAAATGCATCCCCTTTTTTATTTTGCAGGCAAAGTTGGTAGGTGTCCGTATCCCACTGGGACCAGATGGTCACACGTCTTCCTCTTCATCCTGAGAGGAGATCGCACCCTTGCTCTGCACATTTACCCTGCCCGGTGTATAAGGAGTGATCTACGGCACCCAATGTCCTTCCCAAGTTGTGTCTATTTCCACAAATACAGCTGATGATGCTTTGAAAATGTCGGCATTGTTGAGTGATACTCTCAGCCCTAACTCTGCTTTAGGCTTCAGACTGTTTGGCCTGAAGTGTCACACGTCTTCCTCTTCATCCTGAGAGGAGATCGCACCCTTGCTCTGCACATTTACCCTGCCCCGTGTATAAGGAGTGATCTACGGCACCCAATGTCCTTCCCAAGTTGTGTCTATTTCCACAAATACAGCTGATGATCCTTTGAAAATGTCGGCATTGTTGAGTGATACTCTCAGCCCTAACTCTGCTTTAGGCTTCAGACTGTTTGGCCTGAAGATGACCAGAAGAGCAATATAGAGATTGCACCGTGTGCTGTGGCTGCCGTAACAAATGATCACAAACTTGGTGGCTTAAAACAACAGAAACTTATTCTCTCAGGGTGGTAGGGGCCAGAAGTCTGAAATCAAGGTGTTGGCAGGGCCCTGCTCCCTCCGAAGTCTCTAGCAGAGCATCCTTCCCAGCCTCTTCCAGCTTCCTTGGCTGGTGTCTGCATCACTCCGGTCTCTGCCCTGGTCTTCAAGTGGCCTTCTCCTCTGTGTGTCTGTGTCTCCTCTTCTGTCTCCTATAAGGACACTTGTCATTAAATTTAGAGTCCAGGGCTTCCCTGGTGGCGCAGTGGTTGCCCAGGTCTGGGAAGATCCCACATGCAGTGGAGCGGCTGGGTCCGTGAGCCATGGCCCCTGAGCCTGCGTGTCCGGAGCACAGTAAGAGGGCCGCATACCGCAAAAAAAAAAAAAAAAAAAAAAAATTTAGAGTCCACCCAGGTAATCCAGGATAACCTCCTCTCAAGATCCTTAACTTAAGTACGTCTGCAAAGACCCTTTGTCCAAATAAGGTCACGTTCACAGGTTCTGGGGCTAGGATATGAACGTATGTATTGGGACCACCATTCAACTGGGATCATTAGTGCAATCCTCCACTTCACAGATGGGCGTATTCTTCCCGGCCAGGGGATGATAAGTACTATGGAAAAAAAAAAACAAAAGCAGAAGAGAGACACAGGGAGGTGCCAGGCCAGGGGCGGGGTTCCTATTTCAAATAGGGTGGTCAGGGGAGGCCTCCCTGATAACATGACATTGACCAAAGAACTACAGAAGTGAGGATGTGAGTCATATGAGTGTCTGGGGGAAAAGCCTTCCAAGCAGAGGGAACGGCAAGGGCAGATCCGGCCTCTGTGTACCCTCG
This sequence comes from Lipotes vexillifer, assembly GCF_000442215.2. Taxonomy (NCBI): domain Eukaryota; kingdom Metazoa; phylum Chordata; class Mammalia; order Artiodactyla; family Lipotidae; genus Lipotes; species Lipotes vexillifer. The sequence continues at coordinate 725,941 of NW_006798803.1, read as the reverse complement.
GCGCTTTGCTCCTATTGTTGTAATAATTTACTACACTACTTTTATTTTAACCATGTGCATATTGGTCTCCCGGATTAGACTGTAAGTTCCTTGAAGACAGAAACTGTTTCTTTCTCCTTGGAACCTCCCCAGCACCTAGCCTAAGGCATGATGCATGATGCATGGTAAGTAAATACTTGACAAGAAAGTAAATGAATGACAGCAGATATGAAGGGATGCATGGCTTACACGACTTGCCCAAGGTCATACAGCTGGTCAAGGGCAGTGCTGAGACCAGAACACCAGAGCTCTGGTTCTCATGAGAAAGCAAAGTGGCACATTTCGATGGAAGCTCATTTTCTAGTCAATTCTCTCTAAAGAATCCATTTGCTGTATTGAGATACACAGAGTAGATGTAACCACATCATAAGACAGAGCCACACGTCTCCTCAAGTCATGGGCCTTATTGAATGAGAATATCCGCACTGCTCTAACGCCAGGAAACATTTCATAAATGGCTGGTTACGGGGCCGAGAAAGCAGAATGGACAAAATCAATAAATTGAGTATCTCTTGAGAGTAGACCAGATTCCAAGGAACAACCACCCAAGAAACCAAGTGGCTATGGGAAGAGGTAAGGGACAGAGTGACATGCAGTGCTGGACAGTTGGGTCAGCTGATTAGCAGCAGGGACAATGGTAGTTAAGGGGGAGCCCTGGACTGACTTCGAGGCTGACCCTCAAGGCCATCGTGGACTGGGTCCAGTGAGCTCAGGTCAGCAGGACCTAGAAAGTGAGTGAAAGGGCACGGTACTGTAAATCAGGCAGGCAAAGTCTGGTGGGGTCCAGAGCCAGGGAAGGCCAGAGGCCAAGGACCCAGGTAGAAAGATTGCGGCGGGGGGTGGGGGGGTGTCAGCTGATTACAGGGAACACAGGGCAAAGCACTTGCAGGACCTTGGATAGCTCCACGGGAGGCTCTGCTGAGGGGACTGAGGGTCTTTCCAGCTCCAAGTCCCAAGGATGAACAATTGGATCCACCTCTCAGACGAAACTCTGAGATTTAAAGACCTCCTACAGTCACAGTGGCTCTCACCCTCTGGCTGTGAGGAACAAAAAGGCTTCTACACTCTGAGCACATTTCCTGCAAGTAGTGGCTCCTTCAGCATTTTTAAGGTGTCGTGTTGATGTGACCAATGGTTGCCAAAGCCACAATAAAGCAGGAGAGATCAGTGTTCAAAGGAGGAGCCTTAGCTGTTCCAGATCTCCCACCTCCAGTGCAGACCCCATCCCCGGCCTGGCTTGCCTGCTCCAAATAGCGGACCCTGGCTACGCCTTGGGCAAGGGGTAATCGTCACCTATGCAGGATACCCCAGGTATCTCCAGGCCACGCCAGTGCATCTGTGATGTGTCAGAACGAGCATGCAGTTTGGAGGTGGGGCCCAGAGCCAGGGAAGGCCAGAGGCCAAGGACCCAGGTAGAAAGATTGCGGCGGGGGGTGGGGGGGTGTCAGCTGATTACAGGGAACACAGGGCAAAGCACTTGCAGGACCTTGGATAGCTCCACGGGAGGCTCTGCTGAGGGGACTGAGGGTCTTTCCAGCTCCAAGTCCCAAGGATGAACAATTGGATCCACCTCTCAGACGAAACTCTGAGATTTAAAGACCTCCTACAGTCACAGTGGCTCTCACCCTCTGGCTGTGAGGAACAAAAAGGCTTCTACACTCTGAGCACATTTCCTGCAAGTAGTGGCTCCTTCAGCATTTTTAAGGTGTCGTGTTGATGTGACCAATGGTTGCCAAAGCCACAATAAAGCAGGAGAGATCAGTGTTCAAAGGAGGAGCCTTAGCTGTTCCAGATCTCCCACCTCCAGTGCAGACCCCATCCCCGGCCTGGCTTGCCTGCTCCAAATAGCGGACCCTGGCTACGCCTTGGGCAAGGGGTAATCGTCACCTATGCAGGATACCCCAGGTATCTCCAGGCCACGCCAGTGCATCTGTGATGTGTCAGAACGAGCATGCAGTTTGGAGGCATTTAGCAGCACAGCAAGTTATTTCGCTTCTTTGAGCCTCCATTTGGCCACCTGTAAAGTGCGGGCAAAGGATACCTTTCAGAGTGATTGTAAAGACTAGTCAAGCTACACAAAGCACCTTGCACACAGCACAGGTTCCATGAGTGACTGCTGTTGTTAGGATTAAAACCACTCCCCGTCCTCCTTAGGGTCATGCTGGGGGTCTAGTGCACACCCCTCAGAGGTGGCATTGTCCCTCTCCCAGAATTTTTAATCCCCTGCCACATCCCACCCAAGTTTGAAGCTTGTGTCCAGGCAGGATCTTAAGACACGGTGGAAACAGACAGCCAGGAGATTGGACAAGGATTTTCAAAAGCCAGTGCAAGAAGAACTCAGCAGCTTAAGAATTGCTTCACATACTAATAAAACATAACATTTTTGGACGGCACAGCCTGGAGAATGGCTGAAGACAAACTCAGTATCGGCGCAGCCTGGTCAGACTTTCTGCCCCCAGAATCAGGCTCGCACAGTGGGCGCCTACTTCTGACCAACATAAAAATGCTTGTGGAATTATTTATGATAAGGAAGAGAAGCCAGGGCTGGATCATACAGATCTGGATTCAAACCCTCTGTCTAGCTCTCACTAACTCTTTGGCCTTGGGCAAGTTACATATCTTCACGAGCCTTGGTTTCCTCATCTGCGAGGTGGGGGGGCTAACACCTCTCTCAAAGAGCTGGTGAAAAATAAATGAGGAAACACGTCTACAATTCCTGACAGACAGTAAGCACCCAACAACCATCAACTCCCTACCCTTCCTCCCACAGGAGTGAATATCAAGATTTTGAGGGGAAAAAAGTCTAGCTTTTAGGTTTTGTTGTAAGATTTCCTTTTTTTTCTTTAATTTTTGAATTAAACATTTTTTTAAATTGTTGTAAGGTTTCTAAGTGAGCTGGACCACGTTTCCTTGCTTCTCATAGAAGGAAGTAGACTCACAGAGCTGGGAGAGCTTTAGCCATCACCTATTCCAGTATCTTCATTTTAATGAATAAAATGAGTCAGGGAGGCCCTAGAAGTGAAGTGACCTTCTGTATTGCAATTACTTTCACAAAGGACGTTCCCAAAGCTTCTCTCTCTCCTTTACTATGTCATAGTTCTCATTCTGCTTGAGGCTTGCCCTCATTTTCTCTACAGCTGGCAAACTTTCTCCATACAGAGGGGAAAGGAGATTGATAACCGCCCTAGACTTGTAACGTCAGTTCAGCAACCTCATCAAGAACTTCACTCTCCCAATAGCCTATATACATCCCAGGGAAGGACACACAAATGGTCCTATTTGCATCATGTGCCAACCACTGTATCCGAGGGTAGAGGTCAGTGATTGGCTAAGCATGTGATGGGGTGGGTGATACAAGACCTTATGGGGGGAGGCTGGGCAGAGAACACCCTTCTATCCACTCTGTCTGCCGAGTCATCCAGCTGATTAGTGGCCCTGCTGGGGTGACCACTCCAGTTTTCTGATTCCTAATCCAATGTTTCTTCCCCTCTATCAGCTCACATTCCTAGACCCGATGGTAGACCTTATTTACCCAGTGGTGGGAATGGATTTGTGCTATTTCAATCCCTTAGGAAATGTGAGGGCCCACAGCTCACATCTGGGGACCAGTCAACCAGAGTTTGTGATGAGATCAGGCTGCAGCCACGGTCAACACTGCAAGGGTCTGGGAATACTCGCCCGTAACCGGCTAGGGCAGTACTGTTTTCAGTCTCCTAGTTAGCAGTGGTGTCAACACTAGGCTACATCGCCTGTCAGGAATTCAGGGGCCTCTAACGTACACTCCCACTGTCAGAAAAAGGTTTCTTAACTGCTGCGAATCTGGCTCTACTGCTCTAAGAAGATATATCAGGTTGCTTCTTTGGCCTTGCCATGCGGGATCTTAGCTCCCCGACCAGGGATGGAACCCGTGCCCCCTGCAGTGGAAGCAATGTCTTAACCACTGGACCGCCAGGGAAGTCCCTCAGGTTGCTTCTTTAAAGCAATTGTTCGTGCATCTGGTGCTATCTGCACAGTTTATAGACATTCCAGAAGGGTCAGTCCAATCCACCACTCCAACTGAAACAGCCAAACCAACCTTAGCACCAGCTGATTTCGCCGTGCATCTAATCCACGTAGAGCATTGTATGTTAGTGTCACAGAATGTTAGAGCTAGAGGTGGCCCAGGCTTTCTTCCACTTTACAGATGAGGAAGTTGGGGAATAGAGAGACCCGTGTTACTTCAGGGCAGAGTTTTACAACAACATTTATCCAAGAATCTTGAGCCTGGGCATGGCCAAGTGCTGGCCTAAGGGCAGGGCAGCCACCACAAACAGGCCATGGAGGCCATAGCCCACTCTTGGGCTCCCCAGGTCCCCCTCCCCAGCCATTCAAGTCCTCAGGGACACGGGGCCCGAAGTCCTGCTGTCTCACAGGGACCAGAAGTGGGTGAGTTGCTGGCCCTGGCGGGAAGTCTGGGCAGAGTCCTGGCATCTGGGTCCCCTGTCCTCTGAGGCATCCCCTCCTGCTTCCCAGAACAAACTGCTGGAGCCCTCGGGAGACCCCGCTCGGCCAGCTGTTCCATGTCTAATCTGAGGAGCAGAAATTCTAATAGGGATGATTAATGAGTTTCTGGGCGAGGGGAATGGGAGCCGCACTTTCCTCTGACACAGAGCCTGGTCCCGCGGGTGCCGGCATGAGTGATGCTCTTCCGTGGGGCAAAGGGCTGTTGTCTGAGTCAAGGGATGATTTAACTCCTCAGGGAGCCAGCGATCCCTCCAATAACTCACCCTCCTTGAGAAAGGGAGTGGCGTCCCCCGTCCTGTCGGCGTCTCTGCCCACTCAGGGGCAGGAGGGGCCCCAGGAGCAGTCAGCAAGGAAACCCCATGTCAGCATCCGGCAGGGCGAGGCGGAAGCCAACAGGCACGGGAGCGGGTCAGTGTGCTGACCGCTGGGCAGGGGCTGCCCCAGGCTGCCGAAGGGACCCCCGGGGGAAGAGGGCGCCGACTTAGACTGGCTGGGTCCCAGGGCCAGCCCAGGGCAGATGTAAAGGGTACTAGAGGGTTTGAGCTCGGGATAAAAAGAACTTCCCACCAATCCCATTTACACCCACACCCATAAAGAATACGCTGTTTCCTGAGGTGGTTACTGAGGATGTGGAGAAATCGGGACCCTTGTGCGTTGCCGGCAGAGTGTGAAGTGGTGGAAACCAGTGTGGCGGTTCCTCAAAAAATTAAACCTAAAATTACCATTTGACCCAGCAACAGATATTTGCATACCATGATTATAGCAGCATTATTCACAGGAGCCAAAAGGTGGAAGCAGCCCAATTGTCCATCAACAGATGAATGGATAAACAAAGTGTGGTCTGTGCATACAGTGGAATAGTATTCAGTCTCAAGAAGGGAGGGAATTCTGACATATGTGACAACATGGGTGAACCTTGAGGACGTTATGCTGAGTGAAACAAGCCAGACATAAAAGGACAAATACTATATGATTTCACTTATACGAGGCACTTAGAGTTTCCAAATTCATAGAGACAGAAAGGAGAGCACCAGGGGCCGGGGGCTGGAGGGAGGGGGAGATAATATTTAACGGGGACAGACTTTCAGTACATGACGATGAAAAAGTTCTGGAGATGGATGGTGGTGACGGCTGCACAGCAATGTGGATGTATAAAATGCCACTGAACTGTACCATTTTTAACCTTAAAAATGGTTAAAATGGTAAATTTTTTGTTATGTATATTTTACCACAATAAAAAAAAAAAGAAAAAATGAAACTCAGTAAACACAAGAGAAGGGGCTCAGGCTTTTGAAGGACCCAGATGATTTTGAAATTAACAGGTTGTCTGAGCATCAGGGAGACTTAGGGTAAACTTGAGAGAAAATGGGAAACTCTGGACAAACTCTGGGGTTCTGTCCAGTCCAGATCCTCTCAGTCTGAGATAATGATGCCCAGGGCATCTGCCCTTGAAAAACAGATGCAAAATTTATCTCAACCCTGACAATCCACTTCCTAAGTCAGTCTCCTGCCTCTCCTGCTACCTTTTCTGTGTTAGTAATAAGAATTACCAAATACAGATCAGTGTGCCAGTCCCTGTGATAAGCACACTATACACACTCTTCCTCTAAAACCCACAGCAAACCTGACAGGTGGGTACTGTCATCACCCCTTTTGCAGAAAACTGAGCCTTGACGCCATTAAATATCTTGACCAGAGATTTCTCCAGCACTCACTCTCCCACCAGCATGTGCCACAGACCAAGGGGCATGAGAAAGGGGATGAAGATGGTACAAAGCTTTGTCTTCAAGGAAAACGGGGCTCTAGCTATGAACCCAGCTGCTGGACTCACTAGCCATGATTTAGCCATCTAAGCCTCAGTCTCTCGGCATGGACATATATACACTACCAAACGTAAGGTAGATAGCTAGTGGGAAGCAGCCGCATAGCACAGGGAGATCAGCTGGGTACTTTCTGACCGCATGGAGGGGTGGGATAGGGAGGGTGGGAGGGAGGGAGACGCAAGAGGGAAGAGATGAGGGAATATATGTGTACGTATAGCTGATACACTTTGTTATACAGCAGAAACTAACACACCATTGTAAAGCAATTATACTCCAATAAAGACGTAAAAAAATAATAATAATAAATAAATAAGCCTCAGTCTCTCAGTCTGCAAATTGGGGATGATCATCTCACCTGCCCAAGGGTTTGTCACGAGGATGAGGATGCAACCAGTCAACAACGCAAGAGCTTAGCACAGTGCCTGGTGAGGGAGAGGCACTGACAAGTGTCTGCTGTCCTTGTTAGCATCCATCTCTCCCCCTCTGAACTCTCCGAGTGCTCGGCTGCACTTGGCAACTTCTACGAGGCATTGGATGGAGCCCTTTAACCCCGTCCAGCAACCTCCCTGCTCTCCACCCTATTTGAGGGCAGAGGTCTCATCTTGCGCCTCTCCGGGTGCCCAACAGCAGCCTAGGAAGTGCGCAGTGAATGTCTGGGTGAATGGTGACATAATAAACGGATTCAGGATGCTCTTTGTGCAAAAACAAAAAATCCTCCTGCGGCTCCAATCAGAGCCACAGTCGCGCAGTCCATGAGGCAGGCCTGCCCCATCCTCGCAGATGGCCAGTCGGCCACTTTGACTGATGCCAGAAAGGAGCAGGGGAGCAGGCGGCTTTGGGAGGGGACAGCCCTGGGCCGGCGCTGGGCCTGCGGTAGAAAGTCGAGGCTGTGAAAAAATGAGTGGGAAATGAAGTCAAGGAGCAGAGGGAAATGGCAGATCTGTTAACAGGCTGTTTTTGCTTTTGTCTCTGGAGGAAGAGGTTGGAAAGTAGAGAGGACAGTCAAGGCGACTTCCTGCCCTGCCCGCCGGGTGGGATTGTGCTAGATAGCGGCTGATAGTGGTGGAAACCGGGGAAGACAAGATAAAGGGGCGGCACACAGGCAGCAGACCCTCGGAGCCAGAGCCGGGGAGGCGCAGGAGGGGAGAGAAAGAGGGTGAGGAAGCTGGGAGGACGGCCTCACCAAAAAGGACCCTGCAGAAGCTGCCCAGCGGGCCGGGGCCTCTGTCTGGGAATGAGATGCTGCGCTCTGGCTCAGGCCCCGGGGCAGATCCCACCTCCTCCAGGATTCCTACCCGTCCTGAGTGCTGGGGCTGCAGAGGGTGGCCAGATAGAAACCCAGTTCCCTCCAGGGGTGTTTGCTGCAGGTTGGATGGCTGGTACAAGTGGCAACTCAACCAAAAGGCTGATTCCTCATCTTCCCTGTCCATGGATTCTTCCGTTCCTCCCTGTGACCCCCCCACCTCTGGGGTGGCCGCAGGGGGTCTCTGGTGACTAGAGCAGCAGCCACTCTGCGGAGAAGGCTTGGGTGGTACCCGCTTGGTTCCAGGGCCTCTTCTGGCTTCGGGCATCAGCGGGCACGTGGGGAGCCTGCTTGAGCAGCGCTTGTGTGTGTGTGTCCCCAGCGCTGCACGCACCACTCCCCCCCTCTGCTCTCCCTCCTGAGAAGGAGCCTGGCGCTGCCATCCACGCAGGGCGCAGTCATCGTGTAGACGCCTGGGTTGTCTGACCTGGTCACCCTGCGGCGTGACACTCTCGCCACTGCTTCCTTACAGAGCCAGGCGAGGCACGGACCCAAGAGACGGCAAGGAGCTGGCGTCAGGAAGAGCCCGGAGGCGGCTGCCCCTGTCCCCGCGGCTGACCCTGGACAGTCATCTTCTCTCGGAACCTCCGCTTCCTGCTCTGTCCTCAGCCTCCAGCGCCGCTTCTGGCTCCTGCTCTAGCAGGCTGAGGTCTGGGATGGCCTTGCCGTCACTCACCCACGCGGCCGTCCTGCCTCAGAAGCTCAGGACACAGCCCATCCCCCCTGCCCCCCCGCAGAATCCTGCTCCCTGCACAGCATCCCTTCCTCAGCTCGTTCCTTGACTCGGCCCCTATTTCCTGAACACCTTCTGTGTGCCAGCCCTGGGCTGAGACGTGGGGACACAGTGGGGACAACAGCGACCTGCTCCCACCCCGATGGGGCTCTCGGTTGAGAGGTGATGATGAGAAATGAACGACTGATCATTGCCAAGGACAGGGAGTGCTGTTAAGGGTTCTGTGAGAGATAAAGGTTGGGGAGGAGGTATGTGTCAAGGAAGAATACATCACTTCCTCATCCAGGCCACAGACTTCTTGTGTGAGTAGGTATTTCAGTGGCAAAGTTGCAGATCTCACGGGAGAAAGGACAGAAAGGTGAGATGCGAAGGACAGAGGCAGAACACAGAAAAGAGAAAGGGACAAGCTTACAGAGATGAGCCGGGCATTGTGTGCTAACACAGTATAGAGCTCTGATAACTCCCTAAACTCGATTATTTATCTGGGCAGGGAGGAGGCACTTCGATGTCTGTAAGAATCTTCCAAGAAACCCAGCCAGGCCTCCTAACTTCTAGAAAATTACACTCTGAGATCATCAAAGCTTAAGGAGCATAAGTGCTTGGTTGAGGAAGGGGACACCCAGGAAACGCTGCCTTGAGCCAAAGGAACATGTGTTCCAAACGCGAAACTGGAAGGAAAAAGATATCCTACTCCATGCGATAATATCAATAATAATAAAAGCCAAGTCTGGATAAACTGTGCAGCAGATGCTTGTCTACTGTTTCCATGCCCCTTTCCTCCTGCACTGGCCCTTCTCCCCTCAGTGTTTTCCGTGGGCACCCAGCACTCGCAGAAGACAGCATGTGAGTTACTCATTCACACTAAGGTGTTCGTGACTGACTTGCACTTTAAAATGGGACAGATGGAAGGATCGTTGGTGCAATTTTACCCAGTCCATGGAGGAGAGATTTGAGACCTGTAGGAATCCTACAAAGCCCTCACAGAAAGAAAATTTGCTTCGCTTAAAGCTGCCCTTGAAAACACCATCTCCTACCCACGTGGCACTTTATTTCTGCCTCCGTCTCATTCTAGTATTCAACTTTTGGAACTTCCGAAAGAAAGTCCTATCAAGAAAGAAGTGGATCCCATGTGGCCTGGAATTGGGCCCAAGCAAGTACAACCCTGTCCTGGACTTTTGGTCCCCTTGGTCCCCTCAGCCCTGGCCTCTGGGTCAAGATGCCCAGGGATGTCAGAGAATGCGGCAAGATGAAAGAAGATCATCCAGTAAACACCATGACAAAGCAGACAGTCCCTGCCCCTATTCTCTAAGCTTCTTTTCGTCCCAGGAATGTGTGTTTGAGAGGCAAAGCCAAGGGCTTTATCTGCTGCCACTGGATGTCCTGGAAAAGGCCTGGATTTGGACTCAGAAGACCCAGGTTTGACTTCTGGCTCTCTGTGATCCCGGGGTCCTCATGGTATGGAGACTAACATGGGTGTGGAGACTCGTCAGCGTGCCTCACTGGGTCTGGTGAGAACCTATTGGGTTCCCGTGTGGACCCCGGCCTTTAGGGACTGTGCTTATTATCAGCCTGGGGTCTGGAGCCGCAGGGAGGGGGACAGATGGATGGCAAGTGTCTCCGCCGTTCTCGGTGTCATCCGCAGGCCTCGAGCCCCTCACCCTCTTGAAGGAGTAAGACCCGCCTGCGGGGTTTGTGTGTGTGTTAAGTTAGGTTCACGAGGCCACTTTGCACGGTAAAAACTACCTTCAAATGGAGTTTGAAATCAGATTTCCCCAGGAGCACTCCAAAACAGGCCCGTGAGATATTAAGTTTGACTCCATAGAGAAGTCTCCAAATGCTCACCGTATGCATTTATTTTCTTTTTAAAGTTGAGGCAGAAACTTGAGGCCTGATGCTCTCATTTTCCCTCTGGCAGCCAACACAGGCTGGCCTAGCCCACCGTGGCCCACCTCTTCCTCCCCTGCCCCAGCTCTCCGAGAAGGGGGCCAGGAGGACGACCTCTAAGCCCTACTGGCACCTCTCCTCTACCCTGCTCACCAGGGGCCCAAACCAGGCTCTGTGCCAAGCCACAAACGGCTATACCCACAGCAGCCACGCCTTACCGCGTGGGACTACAGGCCACGCATCCAGCCGGCCACCTTAACTGTTTGAATTCTGGCCTCAGAACAATCCCTTGAGAAGTTCCCTTATTGGACCTGCTTAATGGGTGAGGAAGCTGAGTCTTGGAAAGGTTAAGTATTTTATCCAAGCAAATGGCAGGGGGGCAACGCACCACTTTCTTTCTTAACCACGTTCTCTGAGGGGCTTTATAAAAACGGCAGCTGCAAAAACACACACACACACACACACGCACACACACACACACACACACACACTCCTGTACTCAGACTCCACTATGAGCAAACAGGATCCGTGAAGGACTGAGCACAGACCATATTTTTAAGACTTCCCTTGGGAGCTGGCACAGTTTGGGTGTGGGGCGTTCAGGGGTGCGATGCAACAGAAATGAAGGTGGGTCTTCGAGTTTTCTACCTGCTCTTGGGCTGGACCTTCCCAGCTGGCTGCCCTTGGGTTTCATCCCTTGTTCTTACTGAGCTCCTACCCAGAACAAGCTCTGGTGAGGCAAGAGAGTCAGAGAAGGAAGAGCCTGTGCCCTCCCCAGCCAGAGCTCACCAGAGGGACAGCAGGTCTCCAAAAGCCCAGAGCCCAGGGCGGCAACCCCCGCACACACCAGTATCCTCCACCCTCCCCAGCATTTCAGCTCCGAGGCAGGCCAGCAAGGTTGAGAGCCAGGGACAGAGAGAAAGGCCAGGAATGGTGGCGGGGAACCACCCCTCTGCGGCGCCCTCGGCGGCCCCGCTGAGGGGAGGAAAGGGGTGCATTCTCGTGAGAATTCTGATAAATGGGCTCCTCCACCCCTCCCCCTCCCCCAATTAAAGCGAAGCCGTCCGAGCGGAGATGCAGAAACCACTTCCAAGCCAGGCATGACATCAACATTTCAGCGATAAGCGGTGGACAATGGGGTGTTAGACTAATAGAAAAACACCGCTGGATAAGGCCGGCTCCTGATACCCAGGCTGATGGGAAATACCATTGTCTGTCCGCTGTCAGCTGAGTCCCGGGGCGACAGGGATTCCAGCGGCCGCAGGCAGCAGCCGGGGGAGGGGCGGCGGCCGGTGGGGCTGGGGGAGGGCGCCTCGGAGAGGGGGGGCGGGCGGGGGGAGGGGCGTGGGAGACGGTGCTCAGAGGCTCCAGGACGGGAGGCGGAGGGTGCTCTGGGCGTGGCAAATAGAGGACGCCCCGCTCTGTCCCCGCCTCGTCCGTTGGGGAAAGTGTCTCCCTCGCCCGGCCTCCTAGAAGCCTGCGACAGCGACGTGGAGCCTGCCGTTCCCAAGCTCGGGGGCCCGCAACAGCCCGGAGAAACCCCGAGGGCTGGGCAGAAACGGAAGAACCACACTTCTCTCCACGCCCCTGGGACTCTGCTGCTTGACCGTGTTGTTCATTGCTCACACGTGAACTTGATGCTTTGAGTCTCAGAATTTTTGAAAATTTTTATTAAAGTAATATGTGCACAGTTTTTATATTTTAAATCAATTAGTAACAAAAGAAGGTTAACAACAAAA